>NC_053025.1:592918450-593052524 GCF_003073215.2 Triticum urartu
CTTCAATATTTTCAGTAGCTTCTCAAATCCTTTATCAGCCACAGCATTCTCTGCCTTCCACTGCAGCAATTCCAGTACGGTACCGAGCTTTGTGTTGCCATCTTCGCAATTGGGGTATAACCCTTTTTTGTGATCCTCTAACATGCGATCAAACTTCAGCTTCTCCTTTAGACTAATGCATTGCGTCCTTGCATCGACAATGACCTGGCGGAGATCATCATCATCGGGCACATCGTCTGGTTCCTCTTGATCTTCAGCAGCTTCACCCGTGGCAGCATCATTGGGCACATCGTCTGGTTCCTCTTGATCTTCACCAGCTCCCCCCGTTGCAGCATCACCGTATTCAGGGGGCACATAGTTGTCATCGTACTCTTCTTCTTCGCCGTCTTCCAGCATAACCCCTATTTCTCCGTGCCTCGTCCAAACATTATAGTGTGGCATGAAACCCTTGTAAAGCAGGTGGGAGTGAAGGATTTTCCGGTTAGAGTAAGACCTCGTATTCCCACATTCAGTGCATGGACAACACATAAGACCATTCTGCTTGTTTGCCTCAGCCGCATCGAGAAACTCATGCACGCCCTTAATGTACTCGCGGGTGTGTCTGTCACAGTACATCCATTGCCGGTTCATCTGCGTGCATTATATATAATTAAGTGTCCAAATTAATAGAAGTTCATCATCACATTAAAACCAAAGTGCATACATAGTTCTCATCTAACAACATATAGCTCTCAAGAGCATCTAATTAATTAAACCATACATTGAAACTATGTAAAACATTTCAATGCGAAAACAAATGCGATCATAATCGCAACCAAGGTAACAATTGATCCAACGGCATAATGACACCAAGCCTCGGTATGAATGGCATATTTTCTAATCTTTCTAATCTTCAAGCACATTGCATCCATCTTGATCTTGTGATCATCGACGACATCCGCAACATGCAACTCCAATATCATCTTCTCCACCTCAATTTTTTTTATTTTTTCCTTCAACAAATTGTTTTCTTCTTCAACTAAATTTAACCTCTCGACAATAGGGTCGGTTGGCATTTCCGATTCACATACATCCTAGATAAATAAAATCTATGTCATGTTGGTCGGCATAATTTTCATAAACAATAAATGAACCAATAGTTATAAAGATAATATACATACCACATACGAATCATAGACAGGACGAGGGCCGACGGGGGCGGATACCAAAACCATCGCACTATATAAGATGCAATAATAAATGTAAGAAAATGATACAAGTATCTATCTAAACATACAAGTAAGAATATTTTTCCTTTCAGAAAGAAGATAAGAACAAGAGGCTCACCATGGTGGTGTCGGTGATGAGATCGGCGCGGGTGATCGACGGCGGTGAAGATGGGGACGGGGCGTGACGGACCGCTAAATCTAGACAAATCTCGAGGAAAATGGAGCTTGGAGGTCGAGCTTCGAGAGGAGAAAGCTTAAGTAGTCTGGCTCGGGCATTCCATCGAACACCTCATGTGCATAGGAGGTGAGCTAGAGCACCACAAAGCCCTCTCCCCCTCGGCCAGAAAAAACAGAGCACTGTGCTCTGCTCTTGCGCGAGGGGGTATATATAGGCACCTCATTGGTCCCGGTTGGTGGCATGAACCGGGACTAAAGGGGAGCCTTTGGTCCCATTTCAAGCCACCAACCGGGACCAATGGTGGTGGGCCAGGAGCGAGGCCCATTGGTCCCGGTTCGTCCCACCAACCGGGACCAAAAGGTCCAGATGAACCAGGACCAATGGCCCACGTGGCCCGGCCGGCCCCCTGGGCTCACGAGCCGGGACCAATGCCCACATTGGTCCCGGTTCTAGACTAAACCGGGACTAATGGGCTGACCCGGCCTGGACCAAAGCCCTATTTTCTACTAGTGTCTTAAATTCGGATGTAACTTTTCGAGTAGATGATTTTTCATATAAAAAACTTTTTCATCGGAGTTAGTATGCAAAAGTTATGCCCATTTTTACAAATTTCAGAGAGATTTTGCAAATAAAGTCAAAATTCACATTTGCAAATTTTCCCAACAACTAGACAACATATCACATGGGAAACTTATTTTCTTTTATTTTTTTGACATTTCCATCATTTTCTTTTATTTTTTTTAAAACTGAAAAGGCGATCCACAGGGGGGGGGTAGTGTTTGAAAATGGGACCTTTAGTACCGGTTCGTGGCACGAACCGGGACTAAAGGTCTCAACCCCATTAGTCCCGGTTCGTGCCTCAAACTGGGACTAAAGGTCTAATCTTTAGTCCCGATTTGAGGCACGAACTGGGACCAATGGTTGTGGGCCAGGAGCGAGGCCCATTGGTTCCGGTTCATCCCACCAACCGGGACCAAAAGGTCCAGATGAACCGGGACCAATGGCCCACGTGGCCAGGCCGGCCCCCTGGGCTCACGAACCGGGACCAATGCCCCCATTGGTCCCGGTTCTGGACTGAACCGGGACTAATGGGCTGACTCGGCCTGGACCAAAGCCTTGTTTTCTACTAGTGTATTGCTCCCGGCTGGACCAAAGGCCCTCCTGCCTGGGCTTGGGGCACAGGCCACGTGGAGGCCCATCTGTCCCAGTTCTGGTTTGAACCGGGACTAAAGGGTCAGGGCATTAGTAACGACCCTTTAGTCCCGGTTCAGGAACCGGGACAAAAGGCCCTTACGAACCGGGACAATAGGCCCGTTTTCTACTAGTGCTGCCCTGCCAGATCACACAGGCCCCTAAAAACATGGCTTCGTGCATCATGAAGGTGAAACTATACTTTCTTCCCTGATGGTATCCAGCTTTACCGACGGCTCTGGTGGCGCTGCCCTGCCGGATCAAAGATAAGCTGCTGCTCGGAACAGCCTCAGGAAAGATGGCCACCTGTTGAGCGAGCGGGACGAGCTCTGGAGTTGCGTCACCACGTTGCAGATATGCATCGTAAGTTCCTACTCTGCTGCTATCAGTACTTGTATTGTTCGTGCCACACTAAGCCTAACCTTGGATGTGGTCTTCATTTTTGGCCCGTGTTTAACTTGACCATGTTGGATACTTGAAACTGTTTGAATCATTTTGATTATTATCCGCACGAACAATCAAAATTGTGGGATTACCTTTGGACACTTCGAGAATAATTGTAGTATTCTTTATACCATGTATGTATACGAATTATGTTCTCCTATGTATCTTGATATTTATTAAATTAAATATGCTATCGAATGATGTTGTATTCAGTTTTAACATTCATTGTAGTTGCAATTACCTCCCGATTACTATTACATATAGAACAAAAGTGATGATACTTGTGTTAACAAAGGGAAGTCCAAAGTACAAATGCTCCTTATAAAAGTAAGTCAACTATTCGTTGGGTATTGTTTTTGTAACTACAGATAATGATATTTTATATTCACATTCGGTCTGAATTTGTTTTTCTCACAAAAATCAAATAATATATTTGCATTATAAACTTTCTAAAGTTCTAGCCCGCGCATCGAGGGGGCCCACTCTCCTAGTTTAGGGAAAAACTCATGAAGGGAAAAATAATACAATATATGAAATCTTCGGATTGTTAATAAGTTATAGATATATTTGGGGGATTACTCCCCCTAAACTTTGCAAAACTGGAGAATGTGTAATACAAATTCCATTTATATGATCATGACATTATAAATAATCTGCAGGATTTTCAAACTATGTTGTTTGCATATTGTTTCCTCATTTTTCTATAATTCATGCGGATAAGTAATTTTCGAGCAACTAGCAAAGTGGCTCGCTTGATGCACGGGCTAGAAATTTATGAAGTTCAATGGTGAGAAAATGTTATTTGATTTTTCTATTCACAAATTAAATCCAAATTTGATGACATTTACAAATATAATACTTCTGTGAACATAATTTTGTCTTACGTATGTTTAGTATTTTATTGAGACATAAATATGTGATATGCATTTATCGTTTACCCGCTAATAATATTGTCAGGACCCTGATTCCAAGCCACATCGATCTAGCCGGTAACACCTCATATCACTTTGCGGCCTCACGCACGGTATCCCACGGGTGTCGCCTTACCATGGCCCGGGACCGTTTGCGCCTTTTGGCTCACGTATATGATAGTGTCGCTAGCATCCATATCTCAAAGAACAAGTACACCATTAGAGTTCATTTTGGAGGATTTTGATGATGTGCGCTTAGTTATAGACTTATCTAAATACGTATAACTAGGATGCACAATATTTGTAGGAGCCATACAATCCAATTAGGGGATTCAGTTTGTCAAAGATGTTTCCACATATCCCTAGCGCTGCTCTTCTAGGTTGCCCCCTGCTTCCTATCTACGGTCTTCAAGTAAAGCGATTTAATGAGTCTCTTGCTGCAAAAATTTCAACTGCCACAAGAAGGCTGCAGACCTGTGGTTCATCTTGGCTGAGGTGTCATACAATCCAGTTAAGGGATTCCATTCATTGAAGATGTGGTTGTACTTTCGCACAACAAACTCAAGCACATCTTCTTAAGTTCTTAGAAACTGGATGAGTTGTTTTGGACTTTCTTTGGTCTACTCCTCTATGCTTATTATTGGGAAAGTTAGTATGCAAAAGTTATGCCCATCTTCTTAAATTCGGATGTAACTTTTCGAGTAGATGATTTTTCATATAAAAAACTTTTTCATCCGAGTTAGTATACAAAAGTTATGCCCATTTTTACAAATTTCAGAGAGATTTTGCAAATAAAGTCAAAATTCACATTTGCAAATTTTCCCAACAACTAGACCACATATCACATGGGAAGCTTATTTTCTTTTATTTTTTGACATTTCCATCATTTTCTTTTATTTTTTTAAAAACTGAAAAGGCGATCCACAAGGGGGGGGGGGTAGAGTTTGAAAATGGGACCTTTAGTACCGGTTTGTGGCACGAATCGGGACTAAAGGTCTCAACCCGATTAGTCCCGGTTCGTGCCTCAAACCGGGACTAAAGGTCTAATCTTTAGTCCCGGTTTGAGGCACGAACCGGGACCAATGGTTATGGGCCAGGAGCGAGGCCCATTGGTCCCGGTTCATCCCACCAACCAGGACCAAAAGGTCCAGATGAACCGATATCAATGGCCCACGTGGCCCAGCCGCCCCCCTGGGCTCACGAACCGGGACCAATGCCCCCATTGGTCCCGGTTCTGGACTGAACCGGGACTAATGGGCTGACCCGGCCTGGACCAAAGCCCTATTTTCTACTAGTGTATTGGTCCCGGCTGGACCAAAGGCCCTCCTGCCTGGGCTTGGCGCACAGGCCACGTGGAGGCCCATCTGTCCTGGTTCTGGTTTGAACCGGGACTAAAGGGTCAGGGCATTAGTAACGACCCTTTAGTCCCGGTTCAGGAACCGGGACAAAAGACCCTTACGAACCGGGATAATAGGCCCGTTTTCTACTAGTGCTGCCCTGCCAGATCACACAGGCCCCTAAAAACATGGCTTCGTGCATCATGAAGGTGAAACTGTTGAGCGAGCAGGACGAGCTCTGGAGTTGCGTCACCACGTTGCTGATATGCATCGTAAGTTCCTACTCTGCTGCTATTAGTACTTGTATTGTTCGTGCCACACTAAGCCTAACCTTGGGTGTGGTCTTCATTTTTGGCTATATAATGGAGATCCTGGAACATAAGGTGGAGAATTACAGTAGGTTATGCACATCTTTGAAAGTTGTTTGTCGCAATGATTTTTCTCAATAGATTCATATTAAGGCCCGTGTTTATCTGAATGCCCAACATACTTTATGGTTGCAAGTGTATGTTAGGGGGAGTTATAGTTATCACAAGGCTACTGCCACGTGAATTGTTTTAGACTTCTGGAGTGTTGTATGTATGCAAAAACTTTTGAAGGTGCGTGTCATCAACTTCTGGATTTTCTTTATTTGCATCTCTTGTCCATTTTTCTTGGTCATATAAATCTAATGGTAGTCTACTTTCACACCAATGAGCTTCCATAAATTTGATCCTTTATCGTAGTACTATCAACATTTATTTTCGTGAAATTACAATATTTATTATGAGTAAACGTGGTTCTACCTTTAGCGATTTGTCTGTCAGCGACAGTTCTCTGTCTGGATTCACATGTACTTGGTACAGCCGTAGGAGTGAGGATGTCATATTATGCAGATTGATGGTTTGCTTCTGTATGAACTTGCAATGTTTTGTTTCTTGGATGCACAAACTTGTATCATTTGACCAGCTTATGTGAAAACTATTAATTTTTCTTGCCTCTATATACGCACTTGCATTTCTTTTTTGCTTGGTGCTTATTGGCAATGACCCATTTGTAGATTCTAACTAAAAGAAATTAAGATTGCATATATATATATTTCGTGATTGGAAATAGTGTACCTCAAATTTAGTTCAGTTTGGTAGTTAATGATCTTTGGTACTTGCTAAGCAATGGACATGGGCATGTTGATTCATAAAGCACAATATTTCCAGTCATTTGTATGGCTTACGAATTAGGAATTATATGCTCTTTGCGTGAGATTTCAGCTTGTCAAAAAATAGGTTTTCGTTATGATAGCACTATTATTATGTTTCTGATGATGAACATATTTTAGTCGAGACGTACGTTGCACCTGCATACTTACTAGTAATTATAAAGTAGAAAAGTACTGTATTGCAGCACACTGGGAAATTAACAGATTAACTATACATGTTTGATCGAGAACTTATGCAAGGTAGCCAACCCTTGCAGACCATTTCTATAAATAATCCAAAGAAGACAAGTTAGCCTTTTTTTAGGCAAACAAAGTACTGTTGAAACCGTACTATTATAAGTAGTGCTGAGCCTGATAAAAGAAAGGAAGATCATCCGTGCATGGTGCACATCCCCTCTAGCTACGTGCATGCCCCTGTCACGTCAGAGGCCATGCCCACATTATTAATAACACCTCAAACATTTGCGTGACAATGCGCTTTAGAAATATTGGCTATTTGGTAGCCTACGAAGGAGGCAATTAGGCTCCCCTAATGTTTTAAATTTGAATCTAGTATCTGACTTGTTTGAGTCTTGAGGAACCTAAAACCATGCATTTAAGTCATCAGCTAATCAGAAAGGACTGATGATCACATACCTACGACCAAATATTGTGGCCTACAATTGAGCCAATAAAGTTCTCCTCATAGCTTTAACATCCATATTTAACATTGGAACTTCGTTGATTATCATGGAAAGTGTGGGCTATCCATGTTCCCAAAACCATCTAATGATATAATACCAGAAGACGCAAATCATATATTAGCATATGACTAGGAAATGTGCCCGTGTGTTGCAACGGGAGAAATAAATTCTTGCACACGGTCATGTAATTTGTGGCGAAGACATTATCACCCCCACCCCCAAGTTGATTTTAGTTGTACAGTTGAGTCTGAGCATGCTAGGTATTTATATGCAGTTATTAATATGCATAGTGAAGGAGCTCAAACTATATTCGCAAAAAAAGGTCAAACTGGACAGTCATAAACATGCATTTTAGAATAATTACATAGGAGTTGTGAAAAGTATGTTGACATCACAGTTAAACAATTTAATCTGTTGTGATCTACTTATGGTAATACTATTTCATCTAGAATAAAGAAAGGTTGAACATAGTTCCAATAATTTCTCGAGTATTAGTTCTTCATACAGCCATCTTCACGAAATATAGCAAACTAACTTCATACAGTGGAGATGGCATCGTGCAGCGGTTTACATATTTATGGGTTCCAAATGGTTATGCTTCCAACTCCATGGATTGAAAATGTCAACAATTATTTGTAATATCGGTTAATTATCTTGTAGTGTGCGAGTGTAACATAAACTGGTAGCAACATTTGGTTTTTCTTGTACTGCAAACAATATGTCAATAATACACAATCTGTAAGATATCTTTAAAAAAATGGTGTTACCTGATTACATCAAGCAGTAATCGATCAATGGATGCATCTCACACCTACAGTGCTACACAAACCACACACACGCAGCCCAAGACCCGCAGCACAGAGGCTTGCTAAGTCGCGGAGCCATGGTAACTTTTCCCTACAAAAGTATAAAATGTTCAAACAATTTTCAAATTTCTTCATTACGCAAGAACCCACTTTTTAAAGCATACTCAGCTATCAACATTAAGCAAAAACTGCAGGAGATAACCGACAGTTACAACTGTATTCGAGGAATATTCTCATCGTCGAGCCTAACAGCAGAACATGCATGAATTTCACGATCACGAAAGCAAGGAAATAAATAAAATGTTTTCTACAACTAAAAATAAGTGTTCCCTTAGAACATGTAATGCAAAGTAAACACGGTCAAGAAAGTAACAGATAGCAATTCAAGTTAATTATCCAGAATTTTTATATCGACGTAAAAATACCATGTGTGCTTCAAATGGTTGTGTAGCAAATTCACATGCCCCTGAGTGATATATACAAGATTTGATAACAATGGCCCTTGACGCCCAACACTCTCAGTACAAAACATAATCATAATCGGATATATCCTATGAATATAGAAAATGCACACTATCAGCAAAAATTGAAGAAAGTTAACATGGCACAAACTCAAATAATCGGAAATAAACGTGATGTCTTTCTTATAGTAGTTATCTCTTCTCTGGTGCTGTGGTGCAAACATATTATTGCCACACTGGCCATACGCTTGTCACTTGTATGTAAAAAAAATCTAATTTTGTTGGTATTAGCACGTAGTGCATAATATAGACAGCTAAATCAAGTTAAATAATTGGCATGTTTTTAATGATGTAATATCAATATATCATACATCTATATCTATATCTATATCTATCTCCGGGTCAGTAATGATCTCCGGGTCAGTAACGGCGACGGCGGCCGGGGCAGGAGACCCTGTGCGCCCGCCGGCTCAAGTCTTATCTGATCTGTTTGATGCGTTGGCTACGCTCATGGCAGAGGCTAACCCGGCGGATCAGGACGCCCTCAACGCGGAAATCGCAAAAGTTAAGGATGAGATTACTCAGGCCAAGGCCGATCTAGCAGCTGAGAATGCCAGGATGACCACAGAGCGGGCCGCTTTGGATGCACGGGCTTATCAGCTTATGCTGGATCAGAACGCGTCACATGAAGTCCTGAAGAGGAAGCACCGGTCTCGCTTACCTCCGGTTTTTGAGGCCAGAGACCTCTTTAACACCCAAGGAGCAGGAACCAGTAACCCGCCGGTGGTAAACCGGGCGGAAGCACCAGGGACGGGCGCACCGGTTCAGCCTCGCTTGATGGATCCGCCTCGTCATAACAATATCGTACCTCAGGCTGTCCCAACACCTCCAGGTCATTATTCCAATCCGATGGACAACCTTGTTGCTGCCGCTTCACGACTAGAGGCCATACCAATTGAAGGTGATTCCCTGGCGGCGGTGGAGACACGCCAGGTTAAGGAGCTTCTTCGGACAGCTTTGATTCAACATGAAGCATATTCATACAGCCGTGACCGAATTCACTCCACCCCTCATCCGAACCAGAGCTACAGCAGGCGCATGGATGAACCGGCCATGTCAAGCAATGCACGAAACCGCGAAGCGCCCCCTGGCAACAACCCGACAGGTGGTGTTGGTGATGCTCAGGAAGTGGTGGACCGGGCCCGAGCGCGCAGGGAGGCCGAGTTAGCGACGCAGTAGGAGGCTCGTCAGCTTACGCCTGTTCGTCCAACTACCTCGGTTGAGCCAGGGGTTACCTCTAGTTCTTTGGGGGTACCATGCCTTGTCCCCGCTTTACGCAATGTGCGCCTGCCCAAGGATTTCAAGGGCCCGCCCAAAGTGCCCAACTACACTGCCGATTTATCTTCAGAAACATGGGTGGAGAGCTATGAGATGGCCATGGAGATGCTTGATGTGGATGATGCGGCGTGTGCGAAGTATTTCACCATGATGCTCGAAGGGACGACCCGTACTTGGTTAAAAGTTTACCGGCCAACTCTATCAGTTCGTGGGCTGAGTCGAGAGCCCAGTTTATCTAGAATTTTAAGGATACATGCAAGCAGCCTATGTCGATAGTGGACTTAGAGGCTTGTGTCCAGGAAGAAGGAGAATCGACGACCCGTTGGGTGCGCCGGGTCTCGAAAATTTTGCACTCATTAGACCGCATCAATGCCGATACTGCAGTCGTAACCTTGGAAGGCAACTGCCAGTTTGAACCTCTGAAGTTGAAACTGGGACGACTAAAGCGCCATTGCAACGATATGGGGACCCTCATGGATGTGCTAGTGAAGTATGCTGACTCTGATAGTACCAAGGATCCCGAGTCTGACAATGACAAAGCAGGGAAGGGAAAAAAGAGCAGCAACTCCAATGGGCAGCACCACAACACGGCGGGTCATGGAAAGGGCAGCAAGCGTAAAGTGGATAGCAGCATGGACTTTGTGGCTAATACCAATGCGCAGGACAAAGGCCAGCGAAGAAAGGGTAAACCACCGAATCACAGCGGAGCACCCAATCCCAACCCGGACCGCTTGACAAACCTGTTAAACCAGCCCTGTCCAAAGCATGGGACGAAGGAGATGCCGACCAACCACCTTCGGAAGGATTGCTACATCATGCAAGAGTTCAAAAACTCTAATTCTTTCCGGTATGATCACGGATCAGGTGGCGGTTCAGGATCCGGATCTCACGGGCCGGGTTACGGCGGAGGAAATTCCGGCTCAGGCTTCAATGGCAATCAAGGCGGGCAAAACAATCAAAGTAACCAGAGCAGCCAGGGTAGTTACAATCAGCAGCAGAAGTCGGGTTACCAGAGCCACCTGAAGCAGTTGAATAGTGGGCAATATCATGTTTTCACCACCAGTTTGGACAAGCGTGACCGAAAGGTTCATAAGCAGGCAGTAAATTCTGTTGAGCCGGCGGTGCCCCGTTACTTACGCTGGTCCGAGTAGCCAATCGTATAGAGCAGAGAGGATCACCCTCCCCGGGTTGACAATCCGGGTCAGCTAGCGTTGGTGGTGGCGCCTCAGGTGGGAGGTTATAAGTTCACCAAGGTACTCATGGACGGAGGGAGCAGTATTAACATCCTGTACTATGAGACCTTCCGCCGTATGGGTTTAACAGATACAAATCTTAAACCGTCCAATACGGTGTTCCACGGGGTAGTACCTGGTAAATCGGCATATCCTGTTGGCAAGATAGCCCTGGAAGTGGCCCTTGGGGATGATTATGACTCCATATCAGAAATATTGACCTTTGAAGTGGTGAAAATTCAAAGTCCATATCATGCCCTGTTTGGGCGGCCGTCTTACGCTAAATTCATGGCGCGGCCCTGCTATGTCTATTTACAGCTTAAGATGTCGGGTCACAAAGCGACAATAACTGTCCATGGAAGCCGCAAGATTACCTTGGAGTGTGAAGAAGGTGATGCGGCCTATGCTGAGTCGGTTTGTGCCACGGAGGAGTTCAAATTTTACAAAGATAATGTTGATCCTGCAGACATGACTCCATTGAAAAAGCCAACTACGGAGCATGATCCGGCCCTGAAGTTCAAATCGGCAGCTGAGACTAAGCTTGTTGACTTCGTACCTGGCGATTCGTCCAAGCAATTCAGCATCAGTGCAAACTTGGATCCGAAATAGGAAAGCGCGCTCATCGAGTTCATCCGTGAGAATAGGGACATCTTTGCATGGAAGCCTTCTGACATGCCAGGTGTACCGAGAGAACTCGCTGAGCACACTCTTAATGTGGATCCTAAGTACAAACCGGTGAGGCAGTTTCTCCACCGGTTCAACGAAGAAAGACGCAAAGCTATTGGAGAGGAAGTAGCCAGGCTCTTAGCGGCTGGATTTATCGTTGAAGTTTTCCATCCTGAATGGTTGGCCAATCCGGTGCTGGTCCTTAAGTAGAATGGCACATGGCGTATGTGTGTGGATTACACAGACCTTAACAAGGCTTGTCCAGCAGACCCTTTTGCCCTCCCCCGTATTGATCAAATTATTGATGCTACGATGGGTTGTGAGCGTTTGAGCTTTCTGGATGCATATTCTGGTTATCATCAGATCAAGATGGCAGTCATGGACCAGGAGAAAGACAGCGTTCATAACTCCCTTTGGAGCCTTCTGCTATGTGTCTATGCACTTTGGGCTCAAGAGTGCCCAGGCGACTTATCAACGGTGTGTACAGAATTTCCTTCATAAGAAAATTGGCCATAATGTGCACGCCTATGTGGATGATATTGTGGTTAAGTCAAGGAAGAAGGAAACTCTGGTTGACGATTTGAAGGAAACCTTTGATAACCTACGGACATACAAGATGATGCTCAACCCGGCCAAGTGCGTTTTTGGTGTACCAGCAGGCAAGTTATTGGGTTTTCTGGTGTCCAACAGGGGAATTGAGGCTAATCCGGAGAAGATCACAGCTATCACCTCCTTGGCTAAACCGAAGTGCATCAATGATGTTCAACGCTTGGCAGGCCAGATTGCCGCGTTGAGCCGGTTTATCAGATGCCTTGGGGAGAAGGCGATTCCATTATATCAGATGCTGAAGAAAACAGACAACTTTGTCTGGAGTTCTGCCGCTGATGAAGCATTTGAGGACTTAAAGCGGCAGCTTGCCAATCCGCCTGTTCTTGCTGCTCTAGTTGATAAGGAACCACTGCTATTATACGTGGCAGCTAATGCTCGCGTGGTCAGCGTAGCTATTGTGGTGGAGCGTAAAGAGGCAGGCAAGGAATATCCGGTTCAACGTCCGGTTTACTATATCAGTGAGGTACTTATTGAATCCAAGCAAAGGTACCCACATTGGTAGAAATTGGTGTATATAGTTTTCATGGCAAGCCGGAAGCTTAAGCAGTACTTCCAAGGTCATCCCATCACAGTGGTCAGCTCTGCCCCTTTGGGAGATATAATCCAGAACAGGGAGGGAACGTTGCAGAAAACAAAAAATTTCCTACTCGTTTCACCAAGATCTATCTAGGAGTTCATCTAGCAACGAGTCATCAGATGCATCTACATACCTTGTAGATCGCGTGCGGAAGCGTTCAAAGAACGGTGATGATGTAGTCGTACACGACGTGATCCAAATCACCGATGACCAAGCGCCGAACGGACGGCACCTCCGCGTTAAACACAGGTACGGGATGGGAGACGTCTCCTCCTTCTTGATCCAGCAAGGGGGAAGGAGAGGTTGATGAAGATCCAGCAGCACGACGGCGTGGTGGTGGATGCAGGGCGTCACAGTAGCAGGGCTTCGCCTATACTACGAGAGAGAGACGTAACGGGGAGAGAGGGAGGCGCCAGGGGCTGGTGTGTCAAGTCCCTCCTCTCCCCCACTATATATAGGAGGGCCAAGGGGGGTGGTGCGCAGCCTAGGAGATCTGATCTCCTAGGTGCGGCGGCCAGGGGGAGGATTCCCTCCCCCCCAAGGCACCTAGAGGTGCCTTCCACCACTTGGACTCCTCCCCCATGGAAACCCTAGGCGCATGGGCCTAGTAGGGCTGGTGCCCTTGGCCCATGTAGGCCAAGGCGCACCCCCTACAGCCCATGTGGCCCCCCGGGACAGGTGGCCCCACCCGGTGGGCCCCCGGGACCCCTCCGGTGGTCCCGGTACAATACCGATAACTCCAAAACTTGTCCCGATGGCCGAAACAGCACTTCCTATATATAATTCTTTACCTCCGGACCATTCCGGAACTCCTCGTGACGTCCGGGATCTCATCCGGGACTCCGAACAACATTCGGGTTTCTGCATATACATATCTTCACAACCCTAGCGTCACCGAACCTTAAGTGTGTAGACCCTACGGGTTCGGGAGACAAGCAGACATGACCGAGACGACTCTCCGGTCAATAACCAACAGCGGGATCTGGATACCCATGTTGGCTCCCACATGCTCCACGATGATCTCATCGGATGAACCACGATGTCGAGGATTCAATCAACCCCGTATGCAATTCCCTTTGTCAATCGATATGTTACTTGCCCGAGATTCGATCATCGGTATCCCAATACCTCGTTCAATCTCCTACCGGCAAGTCACTTTACTCGTACCGTAATGCATGATCCCGTGACCAGACACTTGGTCACTTTGAGCTCATTATGATGATGCATTACCGAGTGGGCCCAGTGATACCTCTCCGTCATACGGAGTGACAAATCCCAGTCTTGATCCATGTCAACCCAACAGACACTTTCGGAGATACCCGTAGTCTACCTTTATAGTCACTCAGTTACGTTGTGACGTTTGGCATACCCAAAGCACTCCTACGGTATCCGGGAGTTACACGATCTCATGGTCTAAGGAAAAGATACTTTGACATTGGAAAACTCTAGCAAACGAACTATACGATCTTGTGCTATGTTTAGGATTGGGTCTTGTCCATCACATCATTCTCCTAATGATGTGATCTCGTTATCAATGACATCCAATGTCCATAGTCAGGAAACCATGACTATCTGTTGATCAACGAGCTAGTCAACTAGAGGCTTACTAGGGACATGTTGGTGTCTGTTATTCACACATGTATTACGATTTCCGGATAAACACAATTATAGCATGAATAAAGACAATTATCATGAACAAGGAAATATAATAATAATGCTTTTATTATTGCCTCTAGGGCATATTTCCAACAGTCTCCCACTTGCACTAGAGTCAATAATCTAGTTACATTGTGATGAATCGAACACCCATGGATTCTGGTGTTGATCATGTTTTGCCCTAGGGAGAGGTTTAGTCAACGGATCTGCTACATTCAGGTCCGTATGTACTTTACAAATCTCTATGTCTCCATTTTGAACATTTTCACGAATGGAGTTGAAGCGACGCTTGATGTGCCTTGTCTTCTTGTGAAACCTGGGCTCCTTGGCAAGTGCAATAGCTCCAGTGTTGTCACAAAAGAGTTTGATTGGCCCCGACGCATTGGGTATGACTCCTAGGTCGGTGATGAACTCCTTCACCCATATTGCTTCATGTGCTGCCTCCGAGGCTGCCATGTACTCCGCTTCACATGTAGATCCCGCCACGACGCTCTGCTTGCACTGCACCAGCTCACTGCCCCACCATTCAAATATACACGTATCCGGTTTGTGACTTAGAGTCATCCAGATCTGTGTCGAAGCTAGCGTCGACGTAACCCTTTACGACGAGCTCTTCGTCACCTCCATAAACGAGAAACATTTCCTTAGTCCTTTTCAGGTACTTCAGGATATTCTTGACCGCTGTCCAGTGTTCCTTGCCGGGATTACTTTGGTACCTTCCTACCAAACTTACGGCAAGGTTTACATCAGGTCTGGTACACAGCATGGCATACATAATAGAACCTATGGCTGAGGCATAGGGGATGACACTCATCTCTTCTATATCTTCTGCCGTGGTCGGACATTGAGCCGAGCTCAATTTCACACCTTGTAACACAGGTAAGAACCCCTTCTTAGAATGATCCATATTGAACTTCTTCAATATCTTATCAAGGTATGTGCTTTGTGAAAGACCTATGAGGCGTCTTGATCTATCTCTATAGATCTTGATGCCTAATATATAAGCAGCTTCTCCAAGGTCCTTCATTGAAAAACTCTTATTCAAGTAGGCCTTGATGCTGTCCAAGAGTTCTATATCATTTCCCATCAAAAGTATGTCATCTACATATAATATGAGAAATGCTACAGAGCTCCCACTCACTTTCTTGTAAACGCAGGCTTCTCCATAAGTCTGTGTAAACCCAAATGCTTTGATCATCTCATCAAAGCGAATGTTCCAACTCCGAGATGCTTGCACCAGCCCATAAATCGAGCGTTGGAGCTTGCACACCTTGTCAGCATTCTTAGGATCGACAAAACCTTCCGGCTGCATCATATACAATTCTTCCTTAAGGAAACCATTAAGGAATGCCGTTTTGACGTCCATTTGCCATATCTCATAATCGTAGAATGCGGCAATTGCTAACATGATTCGGACGGACTTTAGCTTCGCTACCGGTGAGAAAGTCTCATCGTAGTCAACCCCTTGAACTTGTCGATAACCCTTAGCGACAAGCCGAGCTTTATAGATGGTCACATTACCATCCGCGTCTGTCTTCTTCTTAAAGATCCATTTATTCTCTATGGCTCGCCGTTCAACGGGCAAGTCAGTCAAAGTCCATACTTCGTTTTCATACATGGATCCTATCTCGGATTTCATGGCTTCTAGCCATTTGTCGGAATCCGGGCCCGCCATCGCTTCTTCATAGTTCGAAGGTTCACCGTTGTCTAACAACATGATTTCCAAGACAGGGTTGCCGTACCACTCTGGTGCGGAACGTGTCCTTGTGGACCTTCGAATTTCAGTAGGAGCTTGATCAGAAGTATCTTGATCATTATCATTAACTTCCTCTCTAGTCGGTGCAGGCACCTCAGGAACATTTTCTTGAGTTGCGCCATTTTGCCGGTTCAAGAGGTAATACTTCATCAAGCTCTACTTTCCTCCCACTTACTTCTTTCGAGAGAAACTCTTTCTCTAGAAAGGACCCATTCTTGGCAACAAAGATCTTGCCTTCGGATCTGAGGTAGAAGGTGTACCCAATAGTTTCTTTTGGGTATCCTATGAAGACGCATTTTTCCGACTTGGGTTCGAGCTTCTCAGGTTGAAGTTTCTTCACATAAGCATCGCATCCCCAAACTTTTAGAAACGACAGCTTAGGTTTCTTCCCAAACCATAATTCATACGGTGTCGTCTCAACGGATTTCGACGGAGCCCTATTTAAAGTGAATGCGGCAGTCTCTAAAGCATAGCCCCAAAAATGATAGCGGTAAATCGGTAAGAGACATCATAGATCGCACCATATCCAATAGAGTGCGATTACGACGTTCGGACACACCATTACGCTGAGGTGTTCCAGGCGGCGTGAGTTGTGAAACTATTCCACATTTTCTTAAGTGTGTACCAAATTCGTGACTCAAGTATTCTCCTCCACGATCTGATCATAGAAACTTGATTTTCCTGTCACGTTGATTCTCAACCTCACTCTGAAATTCCTTGAACTTTTCAAAGGTTTCAGACTTGTGTTTCATTAAGTAGACATACCCATATCTACTTCAAGTCATCAGTGAGGGTGAGAACATAACGATAGCCACCGCGAGCCTCAACACTCATTGGACCGCACACATCAGTATGTATGATTTCCAATAAGTTGGTTGCTCGCTCCATTGTTCCTGAGAACGGAGTCTTGGTCATTTTACCCATGAGGCATGGTTCGCACGTGTCAAATGATTCATAATCAAGAGACTCTAAAAGTCCATCTGCATGGAGCTTCTTCATGCGTTTGACACCTATGTGACCAAGGCGGCAGTGCCACAAGTATGTGGAACTATCATTATCAACCTTACATCTTTTGGTACTCACATTATGAACATGTGTAGCATTACGTTCGAGACTCATTAAGAATAAACCATTCACCATAGGAGCATGACCATAAAACATATCTCTCATATAAATAGAACAACCATTATTCTCAGATTTAAATGAGTAGCCATCTCGAATTAAACGAGATCCCGATACAATGTTCATGCTCAAAGCTGGCACTAAATAACAATTATTGAGGTTTAAAACTAATCCCGTAGGTAAATGTAGAGGCAGCGTGCCGACGGCGATCACATCGACCTTGGAACCATTCCCGACGCGCATCGTCACCTCGTCCTTCGCCAGTCTCCGTTTATTCCGCAGCTCCTGCTGTGAGTTACAAATATGAGCAACGGCACCGGTATCAAATACCCAGGAGTCACTACGAGTACTGGTAAGGTACACATCAATTACATGTATATCAAATATACCTTTGGTGTTGCCGGCCTTCTTGTCCGCTAAGTATTTGGGGCAGTTCCGTTTCCAGTGACCCTTCCCTTTGCAATAAAAGCACTCGTCTCGGGCTTGGGTCCATTCTTTGGCTTCTTCCCGGCAGCTTGCTTGCCGGGCGCGGCAACCTCCTTGCCGTCCTTCTTGAAGTTCTTTTTACCCTTGCCTTTCTTGAACTTAGTGGTTTTATTGACCATCAACACTTGATGTTCCTTCTTGACTTCTACCTCCGCTGATTTCAGCATTGAGAACAACTCAGGAATGGTCTTTTGCATCCCCTGCATGTTGAAGTTCATCACAAAGCTCTTGTAGCTTGGTGGAAGCGACTGGAGGATTCTGTCAATGACCGCATCATCCGGGAGATTAACTCCCAGCTGAGACAAGCGGTTATGTAACCCAGACATAGTGAGTATGTGCTCACTGACAGAACTATTTTCCTCCATCTTACAGCTGAAGAACTTTATCGGAGACTTCATATCTCTCGATCCGGGCATGAGCTTGAAAACCATTTTCAGCTCTTCGAACATCTCATATGCTCCATGTCTCTCAAAACGCTTTTGGAGCCCCGGCTCTAAGCTGTAAAGCATGCCGCACTGAACGAGGGAGTAGTCGTCAACACGTGTCTGCCAAGCGTTCATAACGTCTTGGTTCTGTGGGACGGGAGGATCACCTAGCGGTGCTTGTAGGACATAATCTTTCTTGGCAGCTATGAGGATGATCCTCAGGTTCCGGACCCAGTCCGTATAGTTACTGCCATCGTCTTTCAGCTTGGTTTTCTCTAGGAACGCGTTGAAGTTGAGGACTACGTGGGCCATTTGATCTACAAGACATAGTGTAAAATATTTTAGACTAAGTTCATGATAATTAAGTTCATCTAATCAAATTATTAATGAACTCCCACTTAGATTAGACATCCCTCTAGTCATCTAAGTATTACATGATCCGAGTTAACTAGCCGTGTCCGATCATCACGTGAGACGGACTAGTCAACGTCGGTGAACATCTTCATGTTGATCGTATCTTCTATACGACTCATGCTCGACCTTTCGGTCTTCTGTGTTCCGAGGCCATGTCTGTACATGCTAGGCTCGTCAAGTTAACCCAAGTGTTTTGCATGTGTTTCCGAGGCCAATGTCTGTCTCTACCGCACCCGTTGTATGTGAACGTCTGATCATCACACCCGATCAATTCACGGCGTGCTTAGAAACGACGAACTTTAGGAACGGTGCACAGTTAGGGGAGAACACTTCTTGAAATTGTTATGAGGGATCATCTTATTTACTACCGTCGTTCTAAGTAAACAGATGCAAAACATGATAAACATCACAATAATCAAATATAAACGTGACATGATATGGCCAATATCACATAGCTCCTTTGATCTCCATCTTGGGGCTCCATGATCATCTGTCACCGGCTTGACACCATGATCTCCATCATCATGATCTCCATCATCGTGTCTCCATGAAGTTGCTCGCCAACTATTACTTCTACTACTATGGCTAACGCGTTTAGCAATAAAGTAAAGTAATTTACATGGCGTTTCTCAATGACACGCAGGTCATATAAAAGAATAAAGACAACTCCTATGGCTCCTGCCGGTTGTCATACTCATCGACATGCAAGTCGTGATTCCTATTACAATAGCATGAACATCTCATACATCACATATAGATCATTCATTCATTCATCACAACTTTGGCCATATCATATCACAAACCACTTGCTGCAAAAACAAGTAGACGTCCTCTAATTGTTGTTGCAAGTTTTACGTGGCTGGAATTAGGGTTCTAGCTAAGAACGTCTTCTTACCTACATTAAAGCCACAACGTGATTTGTCAACTTCTATTTACCCTTCATAAGGACCCTGTTCATCGAATCCGCTCCAACTAAAGTGGGAGAGACAGACACCCGCCAGCCACCTTATGCAACTAGTGCATGTTAGTCGGTGGAACCGGTCCTCACGTAAGCGTACGTGTAAGGTTGGTCCGGGCCGCTTCATCCCACAATACCGCTGAAGCAAGAAAAGACTAGTAGCGGCAAGAAAGTTGACAAATCTACGCCCACAACAAATTGTGTTCTACTCGTGCAAGAAGAACTACGCATAGACCTAGCTCATGATGCCACTGTTGGGGAACGTTGCAGAAAACAAAAATTTTCCTACTCGTTTCACCAAGATCCATCTAGGAGTTCATCTAGCAACAAGCCATCGGATGCATCTACATACCTTTGTAGATCGCGTGCGGAAGCGTTCAAAGAACGGTGATGATGTAGTCGTACACGACGTGATCCAAATCATCGATGACCAAGCGCCGAACGGACAGCACCTCCGCGTTCAACACACGTACGGGACAGGAGACATCTCCTCCTACTTGATCCAGCAAGGAGGAAGGAGAAGTTGATAAAGATCCAGCAGCACGACGGCGTGGTGGTGGATGCAGGGCGTCACAGTAGCAGGGCTTCGCCTATACTACGAGAGAGAGACGTAACGGGGAGAGAGGGAGGCGCCAGGGCTGGTGTGTCAAGTCCCTCCTCTCCCCCACTATATATAGGAGGGCCCAAGGGGGGTGTGCGCAGCCTAGGAGATCTAATCTCCTAAGGTGCGGGGCCAAGGGGGAGGATTCCCTCCCCCCCAGGCACCTAGAGGTGCCTTCCACCACTTGACTCCTCCCCCATGGAAACCCTAGGCGCATGGGCCTAGTGGGGCTGGTGCCCTTGGCCCATGTAGGCCAAGGCGCACCCCCTACAGCCCATGTGGCCCCCCCGGTGGGCCCCCGGGACCCCTCCGGTGGTCCCGGTACAATACCGATAACCCCGAAACTTGTCCCGATGGCCGAAACAGCACTTCCTATATATAATTCTTTACCTCCGGACCATTCCGGAACTCCTCGTGACGTCCGGGATCTCATCCGGGACTCCGAACAACATTCGGGTTTCTGCATATACATATCTTCACAACCCTAGCGTCACCGAACCTTAAGTGTGTAGACCCTACGGGTTCGGGAGACAAGCAGACATGACCGAGACGACTCTCCGGTCAATAACCAACAGCGGGATCTGGATACCCATGTTGGCTCCCACATGCTCCACGATGATCTCATCGGATGAACCATGATGTCGAGGATTCAATCAACCCCGTATGCAATTCCCTTTGTCAATCGATATGTTACTTGCCCGAGATTCGATCGTCGGTATCCCAATACCTCGTTCAATCTCGTTACCGGCAAGTCACTTTACTCGTACCGTAATGCATGATCCCGTGACCAGACACTTGGTCACTTTGAGCTCATTATGATGATGCATTACCGAGTGGGCCCAGTGATACCTCTCCGTCATACGGAGTGACAAATCCCAGTCTTGATCCATGTCAACCCAACAGACACTTTCGGAGATACCCGTAGTATACCTTTATAGTCACCCAGTTACGTTGTGACGTTTGGCATACCCAAAGCACTCCTACGGTATCCGGGAGTTACACGATCTCATGGTCTAAGGAAAAGATACTTGACATTGGAAAACTCTAGCAACACGAACTATACGATCTTGTGCTATGTTTAGGATTGGGTCTTGTCCATCACATCATTCTCCTAATGATGTGATCTCGTTATCAATGACATCCAATGTCCATAGTCAGGAAACCATGACTATCTGTTGATCAACGAGCTAGTCAACTAGAGGCTTACTAGGGACATGTTGGTGTCTGTTATTCACACATGTATTACGATTTCCGGATAACACAATTATAGCATGAATAAAGACAATTATCATGAACAAGGAAATATAATAATAATGCTTTTATTATTGCCTCTAGGGCATATTTCCAACAGGAACTGGCCGAATTGCCAAGTGGGATATAGAGCTTGGGCCTCATGGGTTGAAATAAATACCTAGGACGGCGGTCAAGTCTCAAGCACTTGTGGATTTCATCAATGATTGGACGGAACTACAAGCACCTGAAGAAAAGCCGGATCACACCTATTGGACTATTCATTTTGATGTGTCCAGGCAATTGGAAGGCTCGGGGGCTGGAGTCGTGTTAACTTCCCCATGAGGTGGTAAGTTCTGTTATGTTCTCCACTTAATGTTCCCTTGTACTAATAATGCAGCTGAGTATGAAGCTTTACTCCATGGTCTCCGGATGGCCAAGGAGATGAATTTAAGCCGAGTTAAATGCTTCGCTGACTCAGACTTGGTGGCTCAACAAGTGTCTGGCACCTGGGATTCTAAAGATCCGCTCATGGCCGCATATCGTTGTGAGGTGGACATTGTTGCAGGTCACTTCAAAGGTTATCACGTGGAACACGTGGACCGGCGGAAGAACGAAGCGGCGGACGCTTTGAGCCGGTTGGGTTCTCAACGTAAATCGGTTCCGCCTAATGTCTTCTTGGACGTTTTGCATAATCCGTCCGTCAAGCTCCCTGGTGAAGAGGATTTAGCTATTCCTGATTTGGAAGCACAACTGGTGGCGGCTCTTCATGCCATCCCAGATTGGACGGTTCCTTACCTTGCGTACATGAACCGGGGCGAGTTACCAGAGGATGAGACTCTGGCCAGGAAGATAATTCGGCGATCCAAGTCCATGACTATTATCAATGGCGAGTTGCATCATCGTAGTGTGTCAGGGGCGTTTCAATGATGTGTGTCTCCTGAGGAAGGCTGTGAAATATTACGAGAAATCCATGAAGGAGATTGTGGTCACCACGCCGGTTCAAAATCTTTGGTGGCTAAAGCGTTTTGCCACGGTTTCTATTTGTTGACTTCTCATGCTAGTGCGGAGGACCTGGTCAGACGATGTGATGGCTGTCAGAAGTTCTCAAGACGTGCTCATGTGCCGGCTCAAGAATTGAGGATGATTCCAATTACTTGGCCGTTTGCAACTTGGGGCTGGATATGGTTGGACCTTTCAAAAGGTCCAAGGACAAGAAAACCCATCTCTTGGTGGCGGTTGACAAGTTCACAAAGTGGGTGGAGGCAGAGCCCGTTAGCAAGTGTGACGCAGCCACGGCGGTTCAATTCATAAAAAAGGTGATTTTCCGGTTTGGCTTTCCACACAACATCATCACTGATAATGGTACCAACCTATCCAAGGGGGCTATGAAGGAGTTCTGTCAACATGAACACATCCGGCTTGACGTCTCATCAGTGGCTCACCCACAGTTCAATGGCCAAGCAGAGAGGGCTAATCAAGAGATCTTGCGAGGCATCAAACCCCGGCTTATGGTTCCTTTGCAGCATACGCCGGGTTGTTGGGTTGAAGAGTTACCATCTGTATTATGGAGCATCAACACCACACCCAACAGATCGACAGGATACACACCGTTCTTCATGGTTTATGGAGCGGAGGCGGTTCTCCCCAGTGACATCCGTCATGACTCACCTCGTGTAGCGGCTTATGTTGAAGCGGACAACGAGGCAACACGACAAGATGCTCTGGACTTGTTGGACGAGGAGCATGACATAGCGGCTGCCCGTTCGGCGATATATCAGCAAGATCTCCGTCGCTATCACAGTCGCCGAGTTAGAACCAGAACCTTTCAAGAAGGAGATTTGGTACTTCGACTCATCCAAGATCAGACTGATATGCACAAGTTATCCCCACATTGGGAAGGACCTTTTGTGGTCAGCAAGAATCTGCACAACGGGTCATACTACCTTTTCCGGTTTTCTGTTAAGTTTTGTGTTGTGAAGTTTTCAAGTTTTGGGTAAATATTCGATGGACTATGGAATAAGGAGTGGCAAGAGCCTAAGCTTGGGGATGCCCAAGGCACCCCAAGGTAATATTCAAGGATAACCAAGCGTCTAAGCTTGGGGATACCCGAAAGGCATCCCCTCTTTCGTCTTCGTTCATCGGTAACTTTACTTGGAGCTATATTTTTATTCACCACATGATATGTGTTTTGCTTGGAGCGTCATGTCATTTTAGTTTGCTTTGTTGCTGTTTGAATAAAATACCAAGATCTGAAATTATTAAATGGGAGAGTCTTCACATGGTTGCATAATTATTCGACTACTCATTGATCTTCACTTATATCTTTTGGAGTAGTTTGTTGTTTGCTCTAGTGCTTCACTTATATCTTTTTAGAGCACGGCGGTGGTTTTATTTTGAAGAAATATATGAACTCTCATGCTTCACTTATATTATTTTGAGAGTCTTAAATAGCATGGTAATTCGCTTAATAATCCTAATATGCTAAGCATACAAGATTTGTAAGAATTCTTATGAGTGTGTTGAATACTAAGAAAAGATTTATGCTTGATAATTGTTTTGAGATATGAGGATGGTGATATTAGAGTCATGCTAGTTGAGCAGTTGTGAATTTGAGAAATACTTGTGTTAAAGTTTGTGATTCTCGTAGCACGCACGTATGGTGAACCGTTATGTGATCAAGTCGGAGCATGATTTATTTATTGATTCTCTTCTTTATGAGTGGTGGTCGGGGACGAGCGATGGTCTTTTCCTACCAATCTATCCCCCTAGGAGCATGCGCGTAATACGTTGCTTTGATAACTTCTAGATTTTTGCAATAAGTATATGAGTTCTTCATGACTAATGTTGAGTCCATGGATTATACGCACTTTTCCCATCCTTCCACCTTTGCTAGCCTCTTTAATACCGCGCACTTTTCGCCGGTATCGTACACCCACCATATACCTTCCTCAAAACAGCCACCATACCTACCTATCATGGCATTTCCATAGCCATTCCGAGATATATTGCCATGCAACTTTCCACCGTTCCGTTTATTATGACATGCTCCATCATTGTCATATTGCTAGCATGATCAGGTAGTTGACATCGTATTTGTGGCAAAGCCACCATTCATAATTCTTTCATACATGTCACTCATGAGTCATTGCATATCCCGGTACACCGCCGGAGGCATTCATATAGAGTCATAGTTTGTTCTAGTATCAAGTTGTAATTCTTGAGTTGTAAGTAAACAAAAGTGTGATGATCATCATTATTAGAGCATTGTCCAAGTGAGGAAAGGATGATGGAGACTATGATTCCCCCACAAGTCGGGATGAGACTCCGGAAAAAAAATAAAAATAAAAACAAAAAAAGAGGCCATAAAAAAAGAGGAAAGGCCCAAATAAAAAAATAAAAAAAATGAAAGAAAAAGAGAGAAGGGGCAATGCTACTATCCTTTTACCACAGTTGTGCCTCAAAGTAGCACCATGATCTTCATGATAGAGAGTCTCCTAGGTTGTCACTTTCATATACTAGTGGGAATTTTTCATTATAGAACTTGGCTTGTATATTCCAATGATGGGCTTCCTCAAAATGCCCTAGGTCTTCGTGAGCAAGCGAGTTGGATGCACACCCACTTAGTTTCTTTTGTTGAGCTTTCATATACTTATAGCTCTAGTGCATCCGTTGCATGGCAATCCCTACTCACTCACATTAATATCTATTGATGGGCATCTCCATAGCCCGTTTATACGCCTAGTTGATGTGAGACTATCTTCCCCTCTTTTTGTCTTCTCCGCAACCACCATTCTATTCCACATATAGTGCTATATCCATGGCTCACGCTCATGTATTGTGTGAAGATTGAAAAAGTTTGAGAATGTCAAAAGTATGAAACAATTGCTTGGCTTGTCATCGGGGTTGTGCATGATTTAAATACTTTGTGTGGTGAAGATAGAGCATAGCCAGACTATATGATTTTGTAGGGATAACTTTCTTTGGCCATTTTATTTTGAGAAGACATAATTGCTTTGTTAGTATGCTTGAAGTATTATTATTTTTATTTCAATATGAACTTTTGTCTTGAATCTCTCGGATCTGAATATTCATATCACAAGTAAGAAGAATGACATTGAAATTATGCCATCTAGCATTCCACATCAAAAATTATCTTTTTATCATTTACCTACTCGAGGACGAGCAGGAATTAAGCTTGGGGATGCTTGATACGTCTCGAACGTATCTATCATTTTTGATTGCTCCATGCTATATTATCTACTATTTTGGGCAATATTGGGCTTTATTATCCACTTTTTTATTATTTTTGGGACTAACCTATTAATCGGAGGCCCAACCCAGATTTGTTGTTTTATGCCTATTTCAGTGTTTCGAAGAAAAGGAATATCAAACGGAGTTGAAACGGAACGAAATCAACTGGAGAAGTTATTTTTGGAAGGAAACCTACCGGATAGACTTGGACCCTACGTCAGAAGATGAAGGAGGTGCTCACGAGGGTAGGGGGCACGCCCACCCCCCTGGGGCGTGCCCCCCTGCCTCGTGGCCCCCCCTTTGGTCCACCGACGTATTTCTTTCACCCATATATACCTACGTATCCTAAAACTTCCAGAACGGAGAATAGATCGGGAGTTCCGCCGCCGCAAGCCTCTGTAGCCACCAAAAACCTCTCAGGACCCTGTTCCGGCACCCTGCCGGAGGGGGGAACCCTCACTGGTGGCCATCTTCATCATCCTGGCGCTCTCCATGACGAGGAGGGACTAGTTCACCCTCGGGGCTGAGGGTATGTACGAGTAGCTATGTGTTTGATCTCTCTCTCTCTCGTGTTCTTCATTTGGCACGATCTTAATGTATCGCGAGCTTTGCTATTATAGTTGGATCTTATGTTTCTTGTCCCCCTCTTCTCTCTTGTAATGGATTGAGTATTCCCCTTGAAGTTATGTTATCGGATTGAGACTTTAAAGATTTGAGAACACTTGATGTATGTCTTGCCGTGCGTATCTGTGGTGGCAATGGGATATCACGTGATTCACTTGATGTATGTTTTGGTGATCAACTTGCGGGTTCCGCCCATGAACCTATGCATAGGGGTTGGCACACGTTTTCGTCGTGATTCTCCGGTAGAAACTTTGGGGCACTCTTTGAGGTTCTATGTGTTGGTTTGAATAGATGAATTGAGATTGTGTGATGCATATCGTATAATCATACCCACGGATACTTGAGGTGACATTGGAGTATCTAGGTGACATTAGGGTTTTGGTTGATTTGTATCCATAGGTGTTATTCTAGTACGAACTCTAGGGCGGTTTGTGATACTTATAGGAATAGCCCAACGGATTGATTGGAAAGAATAACTTTGAGGTGGTTTCGTACCCTACCATAATCTCTTCGTTTGTTCTCCACAATTAGTGACTTTGGAGTGACTCTTTGTTGCATGTTGAGGGATAGTTATATGATCCAATTATGTTATTATTGTTGAGAGAACTTACACTAGCGAAAGTATGAACCTTAGGCCTTGTTTCAACGCATTGCAATACCGTTTACGCTCACTTTTACCGCTTGTTACCTTGCTGTTTTTATATTTTCAGTTCACAAAAAACCTATATCTACCATCCATATTGCACTTGTATCACCATCT
Source organism: Triticum urartu (assembly GCF_003073215.2). NCBI lineage: Eukaryota > Viridiplantae > Streptophyta > Magnoliopsida > Poales > Poaceae > Triticum > Triticum urartu. The sequence continues at coordinate 592,945,573 of NC_053025.1, forward strand.
CTTCACCGAACTAGTGCACCTATACAATTTACCATTGTATTGGGTGTGTTGGGGACACAAGAGACTCTTTGTTATTTGGTTACAGGATTGCTTGAGAGAGACCATCTTCATCCTACACCTCCCACGGATTGATAAACCTTAGGTCATCCACTTGAGGGAAATTTGCTACTGTCCTACAAACCTCTGCACTTGGAGGCCCACCAACGTCTACAAAGAGAAGGTTGCGTAGTAGACATCACCTGCCACGTGTGTCGTCCAGGCTTTTTGCCGTCCGCTGGCGGACGGCAAAGACCATTTCAACTTTGTCGTCCGCCAGTAGATGGCAAAGAACCCTCTGCCGTAGCTTATTCAGCCGGACCTGTTGCCGTCTGCTGGCGGATGGCAAAGGCCTTTGCCGTCTGTCGGGCATGCCTTTGCCATGGCTGACGGCAAAGTGCCTGATTCCTATAGTGATTGTACGTGGTCGTTTCACTTGAAGGATATTTAGTGTTGCTTAAATTACACTTATGTAGATATTTATTGTTTGTTAATGTTTGATGAATGTTGCGATGTTGAATGAGAATGAATTGTAGCTAATGATTCATATTACAAAATAAAAAATCCTCGCATTTTTCCCCTAATATTGTTTTTTGTTTTTGTATAACAATAGGGAATATATCACTCCATGCCACCTTTTTAACTATGTGACTAAAAATTATTATTAACAAAAATATTATGAACTAAATAAATTCTAGACAGTGCAGGTCCACGGATTGACGACTACTTAACTTAATCCTAATTAGATTAATTAATAAGAAACTATTCTATTTTTAACACTACCCCTTGTACAACACCTCTTCTTGGGTATATCCATCATATTGACAAATTCTTTGAATAATCTTGAATGTCTCCTCGAAAAACCCTATGGGAAAAATATGAGGAGAGTGGTGTAGATATGTTGCTAAAACTCATTTGAACCCAGTGGGAAAAATAATAAGGAAGAAATGATGCAACATGTAATTATTATTGTCTCTTGATAACTCATATGAGAAAAACCTTTGAAGAAGCAGAAAACTCATCAGTGAGTTTAGAGAAAAATGAATATGTCTTGAGTACTTTCTTTAAAAAACCCGATAGGGAAAATAGGAAGTATGATGTATGATCTTTGATAATATATTGCCTCGTTAAAATCCTTCATGAGAACCATTGAGAGAAAACACGTAAGGTAAAAGACTGCAATATGATATGCCATTTAAAGCCCAGTGGAAAAAATATAAGAAGAAATTATATGACATATACGGGCACTTGTGTTTATATTGTCTCGTTACAAGCCTTTATGAGAAACATCTATTATATATAAAAAGTATTTGATGCGTTAACTAAAAAAAGATAAATAATCTATAAATTCTCACAAAAATTAGAAACATCCGACCATTTATTTGGTAGATTGAAAATTTATGGCCGTTTGATATAAGTAAAGGAAATTACCCACTTTTGCCATTACATAACCTACTAAGGCTATTTTTATTTGCTCGTGACTTCCCAAAAATGTGATGCCACACCACGATGAAAACAAACTCTACCATGTATTTCAATTTTAAAAAATAGCCACAATTATTCCTCCTACCTCACGTGACTCATCCATCAAATCAAATCAGACTCTTTTAGGGCATCCTCCTCATGCCGTCCGCCGCCGTATAGTGCCCTCGCCCCGTCGGCCTCCCGGACTCCCCCATTGATGTTTACTCGCTGCATCCTGAACCAGTGCATGCACGTGTAACATGAAGCCCCTGCCAGATCCCTAACACAAACAGACTTGCATCCCTCGCCTTCCACGATTGAACCTCCAGTTTTCATCGTTCAACCATACTTCCTCAAGGCTTCTTCCATGGCCGGCGAGGAAAACAGAAGAGTAGTGTTTCCAGTACGCCCTGCACGTGACGAGCAAGTACGTACCAGCAGCTAGCAGGTGGCTGTCATCCATTCGTGGGCTTGGAAAAGATGTTCGTGGCGGCTGCCCTACGCCCTTCTACTGTAGTAACCGCTGCCACCGCCATCGTTGCGACTTGAAGATCTCAAGCAGCTCCCGCTCCATAGGCTACAGAAGGTCGCCTGGCAAGGTAGCTAGGACGGATGTGGATTTTTAGAGCACTTGCACCCAGGCCCTGCTATCCTAGCTCTTCAATATCGCTTTAAGATCCGTGCGACACAACTAAGTTTCTATATGAAATTTTCTCTTTTTTGCTTCTCCCACATAGAACATATCTTGAAGTTCAAACCTATGCACGATGGCAAAGCTTTCTAACTAGATCTAGGATAAATCTTTCAGAATTTTTTGTCCGACATAAATACTAAAAATATGATTTTTTAATCAAACAAAACGTATTTTGTATATTTATGTTTGACAAAAAAATATGTACGATTTATCCTAGATTCTACTCAGAAAGCTTTACCACGCTGCATGGCTTTGAACTTCAAGATATATTCTATGTGGGAGAAACAAAAAAGAGAAATGTATTTGCATGAATCTTAAAGTAGGAAATGGATGGCTAGATAGAGAGGGCCTGGGTGCATGTGCTCTAATATATATTTTCGTAGCTGGGACTATACAAGGACGAAAGCATGATGCAGAGGAAGGGGGGATGGCAAACATGAGAGCTCTGGGCTGCAGGATCCATGGAGGGCTGGAGCTTTGTAGATGATCTGCGAAGAGGTTTGGAAATAGTTCTCCTTCATTGCCCAACTTAGAGGTATGGCTGATGATTGAATAGGTGTAGTGAGTGGGCTGACTTCTGGGAAGGTGTGCGGCGGTATACCACTATATCCACTGTGACCTCACAGCCTCCCTGTTCCCAAAGTAAATGCTTATTGAATATATTCATGTTTAGTTTCTCCTTAGTTGCCTAAGGAATGCCTATGCGTGTACGTGGTGTCTCATCACGAGAAAGTTGCAAGTGTTCCATGAGATAATTGTTCACATTATTTTGTCTCAGCAAGAATGCATGGATTAGTTATTTTCAGTCTTTCAATCATTATATGTAGTAACAACTTCTCAATCATCATCCAATTTTTATTAGCTAGCACACGGAACGGTAATGTCATGTGGCTAAGGCTGCAGTTTTCCTTGCAGAAAGTTCAGGTTTTGAGCAAGTGGAGCACTATGCAAGGCGGGTAAAAATCATGCTTCCTTTGTCATGTATCTATCAAACCAGTGTGAGCGACTGTGCAGAAAGGTCACTGCATCCAAAATCAGGTATAAACCCTCGTCTACTTATTAGTTTATTTTGGTGTGAAGTTATCGAAGATGCAGACTGCCACCTACAGAAAGAGAAGGGCAGACCGCTGCCTAAAATACTGGGAAACATATGCAGCCGCAGCAGCCCTAGAGGTTGAGGACGATTGCAGTATGCACTGCATATAGCTGGAGTACATGGACATCGATCCTGTACGGCTGCATGTGTAGACGCTCCAGTGGCTTGGAAAGAAATGTTTTCTACCGCTTTTTACCTGTCAATAAATGATTTCATGGCTTCAGAAAAAATCTTTGAAAACGGGCCAACATGAGATGTGTAGTGTGCATGCAGGTGTATGTAAGGGAGCTTCAGTGATGCGCGAGAACACAAGCCCCTAAATGCAGTATATACACTGTCTTGATAGTTTGTGTCATACTCTCAGGTCGTATGTTGCACACGACCCAAGCAGCCTCACAGAGGACAAAAACGCTTCCAGCCATACATTCTACACAACACATCAAAATAACGACATACTGACCTACCTACTGTGTCATGCAAATAATAAATAAATTAAACCTCACACCCTGCTAAGAAGAGTATAAAGAAACTATTATGAGACGAGCGAACTTACACTATTAATTAGTTCACATGGAAGAAAGAGAGCACCTCTGATATTAATTTTTGACCAAGCAGTTACTATATATACATATGAAGGAAGGAAAGTGCTGATATAATTGCACGGTAGTCAGGTACATTTTGATTAGGAATATCTTTTATGATCAATTTTTCCCTTTTAACTTCACTAATTCTAATTCTATTTTCTACTTTTCAAGAGATGGACAAGGTAATTGCATTTGCATGATCTGCATTGCAAGCTTTAAATAAACCTACACAAGTGTCTGCAGTTCATGTCACAATTCTATCAGATTTTTCATATTTACATATGTTGATTCCACTTTTCAAGCTGACACATATTCCACTACACAATTATTTACATTGCCATTATCAGCATTTTTTTCTAAAATTTTGTGTGATAGACTTTTAATATGCCTGGTGGTGGTAATTTATCTTGGTATCACACTTGAAAGATTTGAGCTCTCGGTTACATGGCAGCGCACAGACATGAGATAATGGGCCTCAACCTTCAAAGATAATATTCTAATATTCGCTTTGCTTCACCTTTCACTCTGCAACCTATATAGCAAAATTTTACTACTGTAGCTTTGAGAAAATTATTTCGTATGTGGTAAAGCATTTTCCTCCCTAATTGAGTGCATTTTTTCTTTGTAAAATTTGGTGTCTTTTTTTTACTATGCGGTCCACGAGATAGCGTGTCGTCTTCAAACTTAATACTTTCTTTTGCCGGGAATACATATGTTTATTAATGTGTAGTACATTTTTGATCTATTCCTCCATGTATTATTTCTATTAGTGACCATGTTCACCTGGCAGACTACATGGACACTTCCTGTAATGTTAGAAGCGCCGATCATGCTTTTACGCATGGTTCCCAAGACAGGTACTCAGTTGCATCATCTATTCTAAGTTATGTTTAACTTGACCATGTTGGATACTTGAAACTGTTTGAATCATTTTGATTATTATCCGCACGAACAATCAAAATCGTGGGATTACCTTTGGACACTTGGAGAATAATTGTAGTATTTTTGATACCATATATGTATACGAATTATGTTCTCCTATGTATCTTGATATTTTTTTAATTAAATATTCTATCGAATGATGTTGTATTCAGTTTTAACATTCATTGTAGTTGCAACTACCTCCCGATTACTATTACATATAGAACAAAAGTGATGATACTTGTGTTAACAAAGGGAAGTCCAAAGTACAAATGCTCCTTATAAAAGTAAGTCAACTATTCATTGGGTATTGTTTCTGTAACTACAGATAATGGTATTTTATATTCACATTCCGGTCCGAATTTGTTTTTTCTCACAAAAATCAAATAATATGTTTGCATTATAAACTTTCTAAAGTTCTAGCCCGCGCATCGAGCGGGCCCACTCTCCTAGTTTAGGGAAAAGCTCATGAAGGGAAAAATAATACAATATATGAAATCTTCGGATTGTTAATAAGTTATAGATATATTTGGGGGATTACTCCCCCTAAACTTTGCAAAACTGGAGAATGTGTAATACAAATTCCATTTATATGATCATGACATTATGAATAATCTGCAGGATTTTCAAACTATGTTGTTTGCATATTGTTTCCTCATTTTTCTACAATTCATGCGGATAAGTAATTTTCGAGCAACTAGCAAAGTGGCCCGCTTGATGCACGGGCTAGAAATTTATGAAGTTCAGTGAGAAAATGTTATTTGACATTTCTATTCACAAATTAAATCCAAATTTGATGACATTTACAAATATAATACTTCTGTGAACATAATTTTGTCTTACGTATGTTTAGTATTTTATTGAGACATAAATATGTGATATGCATTTATCGTTTACCCGCTAATAATATTGTCAGGACCCCGATTCCAAGCCACATCGATCTAGCCGGTAACACCTCATATCACTTTGCGGCCTCACGCACGGTATCCCAGGGGTGTCGCCTTACCATGGCCTGGGACCGTTTGCGCCTTTTGGCTCACGTATATGATAGTGTCGCTAGCATCCATATCACAGAGAACCCAGGCCGACATGGCTAGTCGTGAACCCAAAGCGGCACAGACCTATGGAGACAGGCATACATGAATCACATCGAGCATGTCGGTCACCAGCGAGTGATTCCGGGCTGCTGCACTGGCTAACAGGACTCTGGGGAACCCGGGCTGTAGCAGGCTAGGCAGGACTCCGGAAGTCACCGCGTGACATTTCCCGAAGAGACAGACATAGGAACGAAGTGAAACACATGCTGGCCAGTCAAGTGTCCTGAACAGTAGTGCTGGGCTAGCAGGACTCCGGTGAACCGGGCTGTAGCAGACTACTATGGCTCGAGGGACACTAGACTACATTTCCCCATAAGAAAGGCTGCCAAGGATAAACAACTAGATTGTCGGATCCCACTCATACCAAGCATTTCAATCATACACACAATATGCCCGATATGAGTACATACAACATGGCATCACAACAAAACTCTACAACTCAAGTACTTTATTTAAAGGCTCCAGAGAGCCATACATAACATGTTCATACAGATAGGGGTCACATGACCCGATACTCAATTCATACAATCATACAAGCACAAGCGGAAGCAACTAGTCTGAGTACAGACACCAGAAAGAAAGAAGGCTTCTCGAAGTCTGTCTATCTACATAGGGCCCTCCATGGCCAGGATCACCACCTGGGTGGCTAGTCACTCGTCGACGTCAAGGTCTACGTAGAATCCATCGGAGGGGGCGGTGTTGTCGTCTAAAACAGTAATTAAGAAAACATGAGTACAAAGGTACTCAGCAAGTCTTACAACAGAACCTACTATACATGCTCATCTTCAAGAAGGTGGTGGGGTTATTGCAGCAAGCTAGCTTTGACTCTTGGCTAAGCTATCCTACGGAACTCCACTAGTAAAATAGTTTTCGCACACGAGTCCACTACTCACCAACACAATACTCCACCGGGGATCCTCCCTCGTCATCCTATGAGAGGGCCATCCTCGGTACTCACACTTATCTTGAGTCTTTTAGTAGTATCCATTAACTTGTCTATGAACTGTATAGGCAACCAAGTGGTCCTTTACCGCGGGCGCGGCTATTCAAATAGTTTTATACCCTGCAGGGGTGTACTTCTTCATACACGCTTTCACCACTTACCGCCGTTTACACGACATGTACTCGACAACCTTCAAGCGGAAGCCCAGCAAGGGTGTCGGCCACGGCCTACCTAAACACTTAAGTCTCTAGTCCAGGTTTATCGCCTATCTAGGTTCCATCCGCAGGGAGTCCGGCCGAGGTTTCCACATACGGCCCCGAATGATGTGAACAGGGTTCCGAGACGCCAAACGGGCGCACGGCATACCCGGCCACGGTGTATCTACCGCAACATAGCCCACCCCTAGGGTCAGCGCTACGCACGGCCGCCAAAACATAACCTACAAACACCAGAAACTATTTGCAACTCCAGGACAGAGTACTAGGGTGATTAAGAAGCCGAGAGGGTCCATTGGTTTTGGGCCCAATGTACGGTAGTAACTGCATCTTAAATCACACATACAGATCTCAGTTCTTATGGACGGCCTCAATGAAACAACCCACCATGTACTCCTACATGGCCTCTCATCGATACCTTTACCAAAACATGTTCAACACATCCCTCATATTACCGACATAATCATATCACTCTAGCCCATCACCCAGATGAACCAGACCTGACACAACTCTAAGCATAGCAGGCATAGCAAGGTAGGAATCACATACATGGCTCAATCAACTCCTACACATGCTAGTGGGTTTCATCTAGTTACTGTGGCAATGACAGGTCATGCAGAGGATAAGGGTTCAACTACCGTAGCACACAGCAGTTTGAATCGCGTTGTCTTAATGCAGTAAACAAGAGCAGAAGCGAGAACATGGGTTTGTATCGGAATGATCAATGGTTTGCTTGCCTGTTCTAGAGGTAGTAGGGTACTACCCTTCAGATGGATACTCGGGGTTATCCTCGGAGGCAGAACCTACCACGAAAATCACACTGAAACATAATCAACACATGGCAATATGCAACAATATGATGCATGCTATGACATGGCAAGATGAAAGTGTCTTGGCCTAATGCAAGCTAAAACAGGAGGGGATGAACTCATTTGAATCAAAGATTCAAATATTAGCTCATTAAACATGCCATTATTAGTGCATTACCTTATTCTGCTTAAACAGCAAGGTTAACTTGTTTTGTCATGCATGAAACCATTACAGATGGATAGATTGAATTTTTCTGATCATTTTTCATATATAAATCTTTGCATTTGGAGCTATGGTTGATTTTCTATGATTTTTAGAAGTTTTGGATATTTTATGGAATTTCCTATATAAGAATAATTCCAGTAATTGAATTAATGCGTCAGCATGACATAGGTGTGACATCAGCGGTAAACTGGGTCGGCCAGGTCAAACCTGACTGGTGGGCCCTCTTTGTCAGTGTCACAACTAGTTAACAGAATTAGATTAACACTAATTAGCTGTCAGTGGGGCCTGGGCCCACATGTTAGTGTCTAAACTAATTAGAATTAGTTAAAACTAATCTCAAACTGATTAGCAGACCGGCCCCACCTGTCATAGACCCAGGGGGTCTACCTGGGCCCGCATAGGGGTCAAACTGAGTCAAACTCGCCGGTGGCTTGACGCCGGCGACCAAAACGACGACGGAGAGCAGCTACGTGACGCGGGGAGCGAGCCACATCGTTTGGTGGAGGAAGTGGGGCTCGGGGAGGCCGGAAACGACGCCGGCGATGTCCTTGGCGGTCGCCGGAGTTCGGGCGTGGATGAATCTGACGCTACGGGGCACGGCGAGGCGCGGGGAGTGGTGCGTTAGGCTCCTAGGAGCGCGTGGAAGACGAAGGCATGCTCGGATTTGAGCTTACGCGCCTGTGGCCACGGCGGCAACATGGCCGGCGGAGCCGAGCTCTCGGCCTCGTTGGCAGAGGGGGTTTGAGGACGCGGATGAGCGCGGGGAGAGTGGCGGAGCAAAGATGGGCTCACAGGGAACTCGCGGAGCAGGCTAGTGAGCTCGGGGAGGACATGAGGCCGGCGAGTCGAACGACGGCATCCGGCGGCCGTAGGCGGGGAAGAGGGTCACCACGTCGTCTTGGGGTCGTCCGAGCTTGCGAGGGTCGTCGGAGAGGTCGAGGACGGTAGCGCGGAGCTAATGGGCTTGTCGGATAGGCGAGGCAGCGGCGGTGGGCGCGGCAACGGCGTGCGGCAGCGACAATGGCTCTCGGTGCGTGCGAGAGGAGAGCCAGAGGAGGGAGAGGAGCACGGGGAGAGTGAGGGAGGGTGAGAGTGGGACGTGGGGGTCGGCGTGGCATCCCTAGACGCCTCCAGGGCGTCGGCAGAAGCAGGAGGTGGCCGGCGTGTGGCCCCGGGAGCCGGGCACGCGCTCCTCGTCCTCCTGGCGGGAGGAGGAGGACGACTAGCAAGGCCAGTCGACTGGGCCGAGCCAGGTGGGCTGGGCCAGCACAGGTGAGGCCCAGGTGGGTTTCCCTCTCCCTCTTTTTCTTATTTGTTTTCTTTTCTATTTATTTCTGCAACTGTTGGGCTTTATTAAAAATACCTAGACATCTTTAAAAATCCTAAAAATAATAAGGGGCTCTGTTTAGATTATTTCCAACAGCCCACACTTATTTCCAGAATTATTTGAGTATTTAAATTATTTTATAGCATTTAAATGCCCAAATTCAAATACTTATGATTTAATTCAATGACCTTTTGTTGACCTAGAAAATTGTGCACCAATTTTGCCAGAGGTTCTAACCCAAGACAAAGAGAGTGAACTTTTTAGAAGGGCACTTCAGGTTCATTGAAAATAATTTTAGTAAACCCTAGTTGTTTCCAGGGGGTGCTGGGGTTTCTGTCTTCCCCATTTCAAATTTAAGAGGAATTTAAACATGATGCACACTCTAATGCTTGAACTAACTAGGGTGTGACAAATATGCACGCATACCTGATGTTTTTATTAACCATTTAAAGCATATCTTTTCTCCCACCACGTGAGTTTCAGTCAAACTCATTCAACATCTATTAACCATATAAATATATCACTTTATGCAATCAGTCAGTCCAACACACGGCAACAGTTACCTCAGGTTAAAAAGGAATGGACACTGCGCCACTATATAGATGGTGCATCACGGAAATGCTGCAATTGACATGAGTAGATCATCAATATATGCTTACCTCAAGGTAAATATGCCACATCATCTTAGACATACTGAAAATGTCATCGTACATAGTAAACAGTCAACCACATATAGTCTAGTTTATCGACATCTCCACTACTTATAAAAGATCAAACATTATTTTCACTAAACGCACCCAACAAAACACACACAGATGCACTACCACCGTTTGATTAGGCCCACTAATCTTAATCTAACAGCTAGCTTTATCTTGATCTGTTTTTCGGTGTGCACTTAGTAATTTGCGTTGACTGACCATGCTTCACCTGGAGGAAAACAAATTCCTTGCGCCCGCAATTGAAACTCCTACAATCTCGCATCCCACGCAAAAAAAAGAAAGATATCCCCTCATAAAAAAGAAAGAGATCCCCTGTCACATCTAAAATGCATCATTAGCAACCTCCACTTCACCCCACCCATGACATTACAATCGCACTATGCCTTTCCCCTACCCACCGCCACCCTCCCTCGCCGCCTCAACCGTGACGCGGCTGCTGGTGTCGGGCACCATGCAGAGCTGCTACCGCGTGGGCCAGCCCACGCCAACATGAGAAAAGTATGTGCCGCTGCCCTACCCGACGCCGGACACCACCGGCCCCTGTATCTCCGTCATCGATGCCTCGAAGATCGGCATGGTGTTGGACTGATTTAGGTCGGCGGGAGATCCCATCGGCAGCCAGAGAGACGCGCGCCGGCAGTGCGGCGGCCCAAGCCGATTCATGGTGCAGGCGAGCGAGCACGAGGGACATGTGGCTCTGGTGCCGACTCTGCTCCTCCCGGATGAAGTCCCTAGAGTGGAGCTGCAGGACGAGCCCGCTCTTCCCGCTGGAGTGCTCCTCCCCAGGAAGAACATTGGTGTCGGTCGTGGAGAGGGATTGGTTGACGTGGAAGACGTCGGTGGTGATGGCTGCGTTGACGGCTTAACGCTGCACTAGTAGAAAAGGGGGCAAAGGTACAGGCCGGGTCAGCCCATTAGTCCCGGTTCAGTCCAGAACCGGGACCAATGGGTGCATTGGACCCGGTTCGTGAGCCCAGGGGGCGGCCGGGCCACGTGGGCCATTGGTCCCGGTTCGTCTAGACCTTTGGTCCCGGTTGGTGGGACGAACCGGGACCAATGGGCCTCGCTCCTGGCCCACCACCATTGGTCCCGGTTGGTGGCATGAACCGGTACCAAAGGCTCCCCTTTAGTCCTGGTTCATGCCACCAACTGGGACCAATGGTGGTGCCTATATATACCCCCTCGTGCAAGAGCAGAGCACACTGCTCTATTTTTTCTGGACGAGGGGGAGAGGGCTTGGTGGTGCTCTAACTCACCTTCTATGCACACAAGGTGTTCGATGGAATGCCTGAGCCACACTACTTAAGCTTTCTCCTCTCCAAGCTCGACCTCCAAGCTCCATTTTCCTCAATATTTGTCTAGGTTTAGCGGTCCGTCACTCCCGTCCCCGTCTTCACCGCCGTCGATCACCCGCGCCGAGCTCATCGCCGGCACCACCGTGGTGAGCCTGTTGTTCTTATCTTCTTTCTGAAAGGAAAAAATATTCTTACTTGTATGTTTACATAGATACTTGTATTATTTTCTTACTTTTATTATTGCATCTTATATAGTGCGATGGTTTAGGTATCCGCCCCCGTCGGCCCTCGTCCTGTCTATGATTCGGATGTGGTATATATATTATCATTATAACTATTGGTTCATTTATTGTTTATGAAAATTATGCCGACCAACGTGACATAGATTTTATTTACCTAGGATGTATGTGAACAGGAAATTCCAACCGACCCTATTGTCGAAGAAGAAAACAATTTCTTGAAGGAAAAAATAAAAAAATTGAGGAGGAGAAGATGATATTGGAGTTGCATGTTGCGGATGTCGTCGATGATCATAAGATCAAGATGGATGCAATGCGCTTGAAGATTAGAAAGATTAGAAAATATGCCATTCATACCGAGGCTTGGTATCATTATGCCGTTGCATCAATTGTTACCTTGGTTGCGATTATGATCGCACTTGTTTTCGCATTGAAATGTTTTACATAGTTTCAATGTATGGTTTAATTAATTAAATGCTCTGGAGAGCTATATGTTGTTACATGAGAACTATGTATGTACTTTGGTTTTAATGTGATGATGAACTTCTATTAATTTGGACACTTAATTATATAAAATGCACGCAGATGAACCGGCAATGGATGTACGGTGACAGACACACCTCCGAGTACGTTAAGGGCGTGCATGAGTTTCTTGATGCGGCTGAGGCAAACAAGCAGAATGGTTTTATGTGTTGTACATGCACTAAATGTGGGAATACGATGTCTTACTCTAACCGGAAAATCCTTCACACCCACCTGGTTTACCAGGGTTTCATGCCACACTATAATGTTTGGACGAGGCACAGAGAAATAGGGGTTATGATGGAAGACGGCAAAGAAGAAGAGTACGATGACAACTATGTGCCCCCTGAATACGGTGATGCTGCAACGGGGGAGCTGGTGAAGATCAAGAGGAACCAGACGATGTGCCCAATGATGCTGCAACGGGTGAAGCTGCTGAAGATCAAGAGGAACTAGATGATGTGCCCGATGATGATGATCTCCGCCGGGTCATTGTCGATGCAAGGACGCAATGCGAAAGTCAAAAGGAGAAGCTAAAGTTCGATCGCATGTTAGAGGATCACAAAAAAGGGTTGTACCCCAATTGTGAAGATGGCAACACAAAGCTCAGTACCGTACTGGAATTGTTGCAGTTTGAAGGCAGAGAATGCTGTGCCTGACAAAGGATTTGAGAAGCTACTGAAAATACTGAAGAAGAAGCTTCCAAAGGATAACGAATTGCCCGACAGTACATACGCAGCAAAGAAGGTCGTATGCCCTCTAGGATCCGAGGTGGAGAAGGTACATGCATGCCCTAATGACTGCATCCTCTACCACGGTGCATACAAGGATCTGAACGCATGCCCGGTATGCGGTGCATTGCGGTATAAGCTCAGGCGAGATGACCATGGTGATGTTCACGGCGAGCCCCCCGGGAAGAGGGTTCCTGCGAAGGTGATGTGGTATGCTCCTATAATACCATGGTTGAAACGTCTGTTCAGAAACGGAGAGCATGCCAAGTTGATGCGATGGCACAGTGAGGACTGTAAGAAATACGAGAAGTTGGGAGCACCTGCTGACGGGTCGCAGTGGAGAAAAATCGAGAGAAAGTACTGGGATGAGTTTGCAAAGGACCCAAGGAACGTATGGTTTGCTTTAAGCGCGGATGGCATTAATCCTTTCGGGGAGCAGAGCAGCAATTACAGCACCTGGCCCGTGACTCTATGTATGTATAACCTTCCTCCTTGGATGTGCATGAAGAGGAAGTTCATTATGATGCCAGTTCTCATCCAAGGCCCTAAGCAACCCAGCAACGACATTGATGTGTACCTAAGGCCATTAGTTGAAGAACTTTTACAGCTGTGGAATGGAAATGGTGTACGTATGTGGGATGAGCACAAACAAGAGGAATTTAACCTAAAGGCATTGCTGTTCGTGACCATCAACGATTGGCATGCTCTCAGTAACCTTTCAGGACAGACAAACAAAGGATACCACGCATGCACACACTGTTTAGATGACACTGAAAGTATATACCTGGACAAATGTAGGAAGAATGTGTACCTGGGCCATTGTCGATTTCTTCCGACCAACCATCAATGTCGAAAGAAAGGCGAGGCAGATCACCGGAAGAAGCCTGCCATGTGTACCGGTGATCACGTACTTGCTATGGTCAATGATTTACACGTAATCTTTGGAAAGGGTCCCGGCGCACTAGCTGTTCCGAATGACGCTGAGGGACACGCACCCATGTGGAAGAAGAAATCTATATTTCGGGACCTACCCTACTGGAAAGACCTAGGGGTCCGCTCTTCAATCGACGTGATGCACGTGACGAAGAACCTTTGCGTGAACCTGCTAGGCTTCTTGGGCATGTATGGAAAGACAAAAGATACACCTGAGGCACGGGATGACCTGCAACGTTTGCACGAAAAAGACGGCATGCCTCCAAAGAAGTATGAAGGTCCTGCCAGCTACGCTCTTATGAAAGACGAGAAAGAAATCTTCTTTGAATGCCTGCTCAGTATGAAGGTCCCAACTGGCTTCTCGTTGAATATAAAGGGAATAATAAATATGCCAGAGAAAAAGTTCCAGAACCTAATGTCTCATGACTGCCATGTTATTATGACGCAACTGCTTCCGGATGCATTGAGGGGGCTTCCACCGGAAAACGTCTGATTAGCCATTGTGAAGCTATGTGCATTCCTCAATGCAATCTCTCAGAAGGTGATCGATCCAGAAATCATACCAAGGCTAAGGAGTGATGTGGCGCAATGTCTTGTCAGTTTCGAGCTGGTGTTCCCACCATCCTTCTTCAATATCATGACGCACGTCCTAGTTCATCTAGTCGACGAGATTGTCATTCTGGGGGCCGTATTTCTACACAATATGTTCCCCTTTGAGAGGTTCATGGGTGTCCTAAAGAAATATGTCTGTAACCACGCTGGGCAAGAAGGAAGCATCTCCATGGGCCATCAAACAGAGGATGTCATCGGGTTTTGTGTTGACTTCATTCCTGGCCTTAAGAAGATAGGTCTCCCTAAATCGTGGTATTAGGGGAGACTGACTGGAAAAGGCACTCTTGGAAGTGACTCAATAATATGCAGGGACGGATATTCTTGGTCTCAAGCACACTACACAGTTCTACAGAACTCTACCTTGGTGACCCCGTATGTCGATGAACACAAGAACAGTCTGCGCTCCAAACACCCGGAGCAGTGCGATGACTGGATTACATGTGAACACATCAGGACTTTCAGCAGTTGGTTGGAAGCACGTCTCAGAGGTGACAACACTGTTTGTGATGAGTTGTACTTGTTGTCCAGGGGACCATCTTTGACTGTATTAATTTACAAACGATACGAGATAAATGGGAATACATTTTACACGATTGACCAAGATCAAAAGAGCACCAACAAAAACAGCGGTGTCCGCTTTGATGCAACAACCGAGAAGGGAAAGGACACATAATATGGTTACATAGTGGACATATGGGAACTTGACTACGGACAAGATTTTAAGGTCTCTTTGTTTAAGTGCAAATGGGCCAATCTGCCAGGAGGCGGGGTACAGGTAGACCCACAGTACGGAATGACAACAGTGGATCTGAAAAATCTTGGGTACACTAGCGAACCGTTCGTCCTAGCCAATGATGTGGCACAGGTTATCTATGTGAAGGACATGTCTACCAGACCGAGAAAAACAAAAGATAAGGAAGCGAATACATCATACGATGAGCCAAAGCGCCACATAGTTCTTTCAGGAAAAAGGGACATCATGGGAGTGGAGGGCAAGACGGACATGTCTGAAGATTATGAAAAGTTTCATGAAATTCCTCCCTTTAATGTCAAGGCTGACCCAAGCATCCTGATAAACGATGAAGATTATCTGTGGTTATGGCGCAATAAGCAAATGACACAAGCGAAAAAAGTGAAGACTTTCTCCCGCAACTATTATGATGATACCATGCCAACTTTGTAACAGACGAGTATGCTATGCCAGCTTTTTCAGAGATCATTTGAAAACTATGAATTTAGGTCGAATTTTCTCTATAGGTGCATCGATGTTCATTTTTTAGTAAAGTTAATCACAAACTTGTGATTCACACAAATTTCAAAGAACTCAAATTTTAACTATTCAAATTTGAAACTAATGGCACTAACATAAATGTTATAATTTTTCTAAAACTAATGGCACTAACAGAAAGTTAATCACAAACTTGTGATTCACACAAATTTCAAAGAACTCAAATTTTAACTATTCAAATTTGAAAACTAATGGCACTAACAGAAATGTTATAATTTTTCTAAAACTAATGGCACTAACTGAAAAGAGGCCTTTGGTCCCGGTTGGTGGCACAAACCGGGACTAAAGGGGGCATTGGTCCCGGTTTGTGCCATGAACCGGGACCAATGCTCTGTCTATATATACAGCACTTGTGAAAATTTTGGTTCAGTTCTTTGATCCCGCCCCGGCGATGCCGCCAGGCTGCCCCTCTGTGCCTCGCCGTCGCCGTCGTCGCCCCTGCCTCCGACGCCGTCTCGCGCCGCCCAGACGTCGTCGCCCCCCCGCGCCACCCCGACGCCGTCGTCGCGCGCCACCACGCGCCCTCGCGGTCACCTCCCCGCGCCGCCCCGCGTTGCGCCCCGACGCCGTCGCCGCCCCGCCTCTGCCTCGCTTTGGTCAGGGCCGGCACCGCCCCCTCTTCCCCCTGTTTTTTTGCAAATATATATATGTTTTTTCCTCATTATATGTATATGTATAGTATATTTATGTGTGTATATATTTGCAAAAGATAGATTAACAGAAAAAATAGTATTTTTTTCTGTTCATAGATTTTTTTGGTGATATTGATTATTGTAAATATGCAAATGTTTGTATATTCATATGAACAATTAATTAGGCAAAACCTTTACTTTTTTCTAAAATCTCTATTTGAACATTATTTAAAAAAAACAAGCAATACTGCTTCATGTATTTTTAAGAAAGAAGAAGAAGAAAAAGAATGAGAGGAAAAAGGAAATAAGAAGAGGAAGAAAGGAGAAGCAGAGGGGAGAGGAAGACAAGGAGAAATAAATTATAAGAAGAAGAAAAAAGAAGAAAAAGAAGAGGAGAAGAAGAAAGGAATAGAGGATAAGAAGAGAAAATAGAATATATTCTATTTTTTTTTCTTCTTCAACTCTATTCCTTTCTTATTCTCCTCTTTTTTTCTTCTTTTTTTTCTTCGACACATGGGGGGGGGTCGATATACCCCCTCCCGATAACTTCAACACGAGGGGGGGGGTCGATATACCCCCTCCCCAATAATATTATTTTCCCATGTACATATGTCGTGTCGATATAAACTCTCGATAACTTCAAGACGTGGGGGGGGGTCGATATACCCCCTCCTCGATAATATTATTTTCCCATGTACGTATGTCGTGTCGATATAAACTCCCGATAACTTCAAGACATGGGGGGTGTCGATATACCCCCTCCCGATAACTTCAACACGAGGGGGGTCGATATACCCCCTCCCCGATAATATTATTTTCCCATGTACGTATGTCGTGTCGATATAAACTCCTGATAAATTCAACACGTGGGGTGGGGTCGATATACCCCCTCCCGATAACTTCAACACGAGGGGGGTCGATATACCCCCTCCCGATAACTTCAACACGAGGGGGGGGTCGATATACCCCCTCCCCGATAATATTATTTTCCCATGTACGTATGTCGTGTCGATATAAACTCCCGATAACTTCAACATGTGGGGGGGTCGATATACCCCCTCCCGATAAGTTCAACACGAGGGGGGGGGTCGATATACCCCCTCCCTGATAATATTATTTTCCCATGTACGTATGTCGTGTCGATATAAACTCCCGATAACTTCAACACGTGGGGGGTCGGTATACCCCCTCCCGATAACTTCAACATGAGGGGGGGTCGATATACCCCCTCCCGATAACTTCAACACGTAGGGGGGTCGATATACCCCCTCCCCGATAATATTATTTTCCCAAACCCTTGAAGCGTTGTCGAGGCCACCCCAAACCCTAGAGAAGCAGCGTCGAGGCCACTAATTAATATGATTCCTTACTGTGATTAGCTAGCTAGTTCTACGTTTGCCACTAATATATCCATCTGTCATGTTTGAATAATAATTGCCATGTTGTAAATATTTGTAGAAACTATGGACACCGCCCGAGACGAAGCAAAAGAAGCGTTGTTGAGGGACATAATCGCACAAGGAAGTGATGCTGTCTGCTCGTTGTTTCTCAACGACACCGATGGTATGGAAGGAGAGGGTGAAGAAGAAGCTGGCTATGATTATGATGGCTCTGGTGACCCAATGCAGGTGCAAGAAGGAGACCGTGATGACGGCTCCGGTGACCCAATGCCGGTGCAAGAAGGAGACCGTGATGACGGCTCCGGTGACCGAATGGAGTCCGGCCAGGTATATATATTAGTTAAGCCTATGCTGACTAGCTAATTGATGCATTCATTGTTTTGGTATGTACACATATTAATTAAGTCTTTGTTCTTTTTTCTAGCCCTCCGGATCGAGCACAACTTCGGTAAAGAGACGAGGCCCGAAGAAAAAGTTGAGCTCGGATGAAAGGTTCGAGATCATAGCAATCGCGCCCGACGGCCAACCGATTGAACCCATCCTGACAAAGAACGCATTTGTTGCTCAGTGCGGGGTTCTGGTTAGGGACAAGATCCCGATCAGCATCCAGCAATGGTTAAAGCCGGCTACAAAAGACCCTGAGGTGTCTTATGTCAATGATATGCAGAAAAATGATCTTTGGACTGAGCTGAAGTCAAATTTCACCCTACCGCCAGAGGATGATCCGGAGAATCCAGTTAAAGAGGAATTAATCAAGTATTTTGCTCTTAAGAGGATGGAAGACCTATTCAGGAGGTGGAAGAAAGAGTTGAATAGGTTTGTTGACAAAAAAGAGACACCAGAATTCAAGGGCAGATATGAGAAGATCAGAGATCACTGGCCCGCATTTGTGGCCCACAAGACATTGGAAAAGAGTAAGAAGATGTTGGTAACAAACAAGAAAAATGCTGCGAAGAAGAAGCTTCACCATCGCACGGGGTCAGGTGGCTACCTCGTAGCCCGGCCTAAGTGGGCCAAGGCAGAGAATGATCTGGTTGAAAAAGGGATCGAACTAGAGACAATGAACTGGCCAGACCATTGCCGGACTTGGTTCTTTGGGGCTGGCGGAACCTTGGACCCTGTATCAGGGAAGTGCATTTGGACGGACGAGCAATTGGAAATACCAGTCACGAGGCTTCAGCACTGTATCGAAGCAGCGCGGCAAGGGACGTTCATTCCAGACAGAGAGAACGACGAGCTCACAATGGCCCTCGGGAATCCTAAGCACCCTGGACGGACACGAGGCACGCCAGGCTCCATTCCGTGGAAGGCTGGGTTTCCGGACGCAGGCGGTTACAAATGCCAGGAGAGGAGGAAGAAACTGCAGCAGACTGAACTGCAGGCGCTTAAAGCAAGGGTACAAGGGATAGAGGAACGAGAAGCAAATCGCAGCATACGAACTGCCGAAGCTTCCCCTGAAGCTACCCCGCCATCTCAGCGGAGAAGCATTGAGGCTTCCACCGAGCTGCTTTAGTCGGAGCATGTCTTGACGGCTCCTGCCATCTATCCCGTTGATGCTATCACGGGGTCTCAAAATTGCCAGCTTATGACGCAATGGATTAATATGAACGTCAAGGGGGCTGTTTGCTCTGTTTTTCCTACTGAACCCGACGCAAGTTTTCACTGCTAGCCGATTCCAGAAGGATATGCTAGGGTGATGGTGGATGAAATAACGGAGGGATTTGAGGACCTCCCGCTTGACCACCCTACCAGTGAAGGGGAGACTCGGCTGGGTTCTGCTCTGAAGACTCCATGCCTATGGCGGAAGGAGCTCATCAACCTTCCGAACTGGACGCCTCTGCCTCCTCCTCCTCCGGCGAGTCAGGGCACTCCGCCTCCTCCACTGCCTCCTCCTCCGGCGAGTGACGATTAGGGCACTCAGCCGGCTCCTTCTCCGGCGCGTGGCGGCACTCCGCCTCCTTCTCCGCCTGCGCCGGCGCGCTCGAGCAGCCAGCTTCCTCCTTCTCCGCCTCGTCAGCAAGGGCGGAAGAGACCCGCCGCCGCTCCGGTTGCTCCGGCGCGTCGTAGTCCTTCTCCTCCGCCTCGTAAGAAGACAGCCGCTTCGTCTACTCTGCCGGCATCTAGCAGTACAGCCAGAGGCGGGAGGAAATATAGATTCGGTCCTTCTCTGAAGACTCTAGATAAGTTACCATACGAGATGACCCTGGAGGGGAACGCGAAGATCACGCGAACCGAAGTGAAGGACTGGTTTCAAGGGTTGAAAGCACAGAGACATCCACCTCCGGAGGAGAAGGTAGATCCGGTGAAAGCGAAGCGCACTCTGGCTGCCCTGACAAAACCACCCAAGTCTCCGCCGAAAGGCAACTATGAGCGCATTATTGGAAGGCATTTATCGAAGCGGAGCGGTCAAGAAGTACAGTCAGTGATCAAAGGATGAAAGAACGACGAGCTGGGAAACAAATTGCCAGCTCTTCGAACAAGGGAATCAATCGTGCCCCCCCCGCTCAACGTGCCTAGCGACATCGTCGATCCGAGGATGGTGCCCGGTTATATCAATCTTGGAGATTACCTGCCCGACGATGCACATTATGATTTCTTGGAGGTGCAGATACAAAGATACGAGTACGGGAAGCCTCTCGTCAAAGATGAAAGATCTCTATCAACGATGATGCGAAGATTGCATGATTGGTACTTGAAAATCTGCAGAGAGTCTGGGGGGAGGAATACTTTGTATGTGAGAGTTCA
This sequence comes from Triticum urartu, assembly GCF_003073215.2. NCBI lineage: Eukaryota > Viridiplantae > Streptophyta > Magnoliopsida > Poales > Poaceae > Triticum > Triticum urartu. Next base: position 592,966,101 of record NC_053025.1, read on the forward strand.
AAAGGAGCATGACCTCGTTGGAATTGAATTGTTGCCTGTTCCATTTGAGGAGTTCTTTCAGTTTTTCAATTAATTGGCCCTCGATAAAGCAACGGTCACCTGCTACTGTCTGTAAGTAGTACTACTTCTGTCATTAGGTCTCTCTATATAGCTCAGCTCTTTCATTGCATGTATTTATAATTATCCTCACTATATTAATTATGCAGATTGAAGATCGTCGAATTGAAGAAAAGACAAGTCGGTGATATTGGGTTCATTCACACAAATCTCTTAGATGCAACTGAGGTTAAATTTCATGCCGAAGATACCGAGGCCAACTTGTTACGATCATTCAAAATAAATGAAAACACAGATATAATACTCTTTCCTTACAACTTCAAGTGAGTGTTACTGTCTTGTGCATATTCGGTTTCCCTTATATATTAGTCAAGGTTATAGTAATGTAATTGATGAGTTATGCATGCGTGCGCAGGTTCCACTATATTCTCCTAGAGATTAAGCTTAAGCAGGGAGTAGTAACTGTCTTAGACTCGAAACGAAAAGATCCCAGGAGTATGCGGACATGACTCAAATGCTCGAGAAGTAAGTTAAATCGATCATTATCCACCATATCAGCAACTTTTTTCATTTCTGATATCAAGTAATTGTTTTCTTTGTCTGGCAGGGTTTGGAGAAAATTCACCAAAAAAGCTCCGGGACTGCCGAAGAAGCTGGAATTTAGACACCCAAAAGTAAGTACTATAGTAGCATGTTCCGCGCATCTCCTAGTGATTCAAGCGCTAGTTTCATCAATACCATTTGGCATTATTGCTTATCATCTTGATTGGCCTCTATTTCTTGCAAGGTGGTTGTGCCAGGAACAAGGGAATGATTTCTGTGGATACTACGTTTGCGAGTCCATCTGCCACACGACCTGTGAGCGGGGCTACTCTGACGAACAATATGAAGTGCGTAAATAACAATATTCACAATTTTATTTTATTACCATCATTTGTGTTGAGTTTCATTCATTCATATATATATATATATATGTATTGAACCCCTTCTTCAAATTAGATGTTTCGGATGCGGGATGAACTCCTAGCACCAGATCGCATGCGAGCAATTCAAGAGGAATTGGCGGCATTCTTTCTTAACCACGTGATCGCTGAAGACGGAGAATACTATGTGGACCATGCATCCGTAGTTTAGGAGATTGTATTTGTAAGAGATAATTATTGTATATATGTAGCCGGTAGTGTCGGATAGATATAACAGAACTTGTTGTTCGACCAATCTCTCGGAGAAGGAGAGGTGGTCGATATCACTTCTCTCTGTATGCATATATGTTCTTGACGATCTTCTGTTTCCTTCGTTTACTTACTAGCTAGCTAGCATGTCTAGTCCTCTCTATACGTATGTATAGCACGTAGCATCGACCAAGAACGGCCAAGAGAGAGGACACTTCTCTCTATTAATTATCTAGCTAACACAATATATGAAATACATAAATTAACCCCCCAAAACCCCCAACCCCCCCCCTTTCATAAAAAAACAAAAACCCCAGCCACAGAAATGCTGACGCATGGATGCCTATCACTAGTAGAAAAAGGGCCTTTAGTCACGGTTCATAAGGGCCTTTAGTCCCGGTTCTGGAATTTTTCGAGTAGATGATTTTTCATATAAAAAACTTTTTCATCCGAGTTATTATGCAAAAGTTAAGCCCATTTTTACAAATTTCAGAGAGATTTTGCAAATAAAGTCAAAATTCACATTTGCAAATTTTCCCAACAACTAGACCACATATCACATGGGAAACTTATTTTCTTTTATTTTTCTGACATTTCCATCATTTTCTTTTATTTTTTTTAAACTGAAAAGGCGATCCACTTGGGGTAGAGTTTGAAAATGGGACCTTTAGTACCGGTTCGTGGCATGAACCGGGACTAAAGGTCTCAACCCTATTAGTCCCGGTTCATGCCTCAAACCGGGACTAAAGGTCTAATCTTTAGTCCCGGTTTGAGGCACGAACCGGGACCAATGGTTGTGGGCCAGGAGCGAGGCCCATTGGTCCCGGTTCATCCCACCAACCGGGACCAAAAGGTCCAGATGAACCGGGACCAATGCCCCCATTGGTCCCGGTTCTGGACTGAACCAGGACTAATGGGCTAACCCGGCCTGGACCAAAGCCCTGTTTTCTACTAGTGAGTCCAATCTTGTGTTTATTCCTCCAAGTCGGCAAAGAGTCAGTAGTCAATCTCCAAGCAAAATTGCGCAAAGTGGGGGATACATCACATCTCCATATATATTGCCAGCATTTTCTACTACCATCTGGCGATGTGCTAGATGCCTCTGCAGTATTTCTGTGAGCTACTTCAAAAGCCAGCATATATGCTGATTTGACCGTGAAGACGCCGAGCTTCCCCGGCCCCCATGCAATCACATTCTCACCTAATCTTGGAGATGCCCGTATCTTTAAGATTTCTTCCACATCAGCTGATAAGAAGTACTGCTGAGGAAGTACCAAGTTCCAAGAACCATTATCATTTAGCAAGTCGGACACAAAACGAATGCGACATCTTCCCTGCAGCGACACAGGTTTGTATGAAAAGGGCCTTGGAATCCAGTTATCTCTCCCCTTTGTTGGTAGTTAGAGTTACTAGGACAACTAACTGTGTTAGCATCTAGAGTTGTAACAAGCCACAGTCCGCCTATCTTGGTTGCGCAGCGATGATGCTACCATCTCCTACTACAAAGTACACGCCTTGCACCGAAAACAGCGCAACCATATGACATCTATCCGAGTGGGCGACCACGTGGTGACCGGGCATGAGGCCATGGCTGAGGCCGCCTACAACCACTTCTCCGTTGTGCTCGGAAGTGCCACAGAGCATGGGGTAATTGAATGTTTCTTCTTCACTTTATTATTATCGGTTGGGATCAGCACTCTCACGCGATCTAGTTATGATGATGCTGCCTATACAAAGCAAACCTACGTGGCTATAAAGTGGAGCACCATGGCGAAAAAGAAACTGGCGCTTGAGGACAGACACGAGTGGAACTGATGTCTGATGCAACACGGCGCTGTTGTACGCGTCAGGGTGGACAGCAACGACGTGTAACAGATGGGATGTCGGATTGCACGCAAAACAAAGGAATCCAATGCAATTTTGATAATTTTTTTTCAGATTATGGACGAGCTTGCGGCAGAAACTATGGTGGAGAAAAAAAGTTCGATCTAGTAGACAAAAATTTCTCGTACAAATCTAAACCAGCACTATTTGTAGGATGATGCAACCAAAAATTCAACTACGCAAGTACTAGATGCAAAAATTGCTAAAGGCTAAAAAGATAGGTGCAAAGGATGAACTAATCTTTCTTTCTTTTTTGGCTTTTTTTGGGTTATAGGACATGAAAAATAAACTAATCTAACAAAACTGTAAATCTCTCACCGATGAAACCGAAAACTGATACCACTTACGTGACGGCGGCCCGATGTTTCGATGAGAGTGAGGATAACTATCAATTTGGTGGATTCTGATCTTGACGATCCGGCTATACAATACCCGACGATATGCCTCGACAATCGCTAAACCAATCTCCGATGGTTATTGACCTTGCCGTAGGCATGGTCAACCTGAACGACGAGGTTTGTGTTCCTGCAAGCAACTATAGAACCGGCAAGAACAAAGGTGAATTGCAATCTGAAATTGCGATTGAAAAATTAAGCACATGAACTAGATCAAAAGTTGGGGTTCCACTTTGGATCTGACAAGGCGGTAGTCCTACATGTCTCATAGATGCGAAATTGTAGCATGGCTAAACAATACAATAAAACCCGCGTAAACCCTAGAATATGATGACTATTTATTAAAGGCCGGCGTGGAGAAGTCAAGACGGGCCTGCTAATTGGTCGGACCCACACGCGATCTGATTTGAAAATAAACTTCTCATATCAATCTGGTGGCAAACTGCCTCATCGGTACTATAGGCCCAGATGCGCAACACACAAGGCCATGCATGGGCACAAAACCTATATGGTGCCCTCAGCGTCCGATACCGTGTTAACGATACAGGGCGCAGAACGTCGTGAGACAGTTCGGTCCATATCCGATGTGGGCGTTAGAGCATTGAGAGGACCTTTCCCTAATACGAGAGGACTGGGAAGGACGCACTTTTGGTGTATCAGTACACCCCCTTGTCACGATGGGCCGGCCCACATTCCTTTTTTTCTATATTGAAGACGCCAAAAAAACTGAATGTAAGCACCATGATTCAAACCGGCAATCGATTGGTTCAACACACACCACCTAACCAATAGGCCACCTGCTGTTGACGTGGTTAGTTATAGATTTTCCTTCTTTTCTTCTTTGTACCTTCTTTTTTGTTGGAACGGTTTTGTTAGTTTTTATTATTTTCCATCTTAATTTTTTTCAATAATACAACATTTTTCGTTTCAATTTCATGAACTTTTTTAAAATTCGATATTTTTTTTCAAAATTCAATGAACTTATTTTCAAATTCGATGAACTTTTTACAAATTGGATGAACTTTTTTCAAATTTGATGAACCTTTTTTCAAACTCGATATCAAATTTGCCAACTTTTTTGAAAATTCTTGTACAATTATGAATTCATGAATTTTTTGATTTCTTTTAAATTTTCCAAATTTTCCCTTTTTAGTTTTTTTAAACAGCAATGGTTTTTTTGACAAGTGCTTGCAAGAGAAAAAAGGCTAGCAAAGGAGCGAGCAGCGACCGATTGAGCCAGCAGCAGCAGTCGAGCGAGCAGTCGAGCGATTAGCGATCGAGCGAGCCAGCAACAGCGGCCGAGCGAGCAGTTGAGCGATTAGCGATCGAGCGTTCAAATGCATGTTGATTCGATAATGCTCAAGTGTAAATCTTCTGTATTAAACTTCGCATCTTCACCCGAGGTTTGTGCATGTCTTCTTTAATCCTGCATATAAAATATTGTGTTGTATTTTTGTTTCGGATAACAAAATAATAATTCATATAATTTCTATTAGAATTCACCTGATAATTATCTTTACGCGCAATAATTGTGGTTATATCTGTAGGGGTCATGTTTATATCAGGTCGTTAATCTTCTTCTTCTTGTCCGCAAGCCACTTCTTCACATGCTCATCCAAGAGGGTTTCGTCTGCCAACATGATCATCGCATCCACCACGTCTTGTGAGAGTTGCAACCTCTCCTTCTCAAGCTCTATGTAGCCAAATGTCTTGGCCTTCTCGAGTTCCCATTTGATCGCCACCCCTTGGTGTTCCACCATGTCCGAACCTCCTTGCGCCGCCGCCGCCTCCCTCTCTCGCTGCAGGCGTTGCCGCAACTTCCGGGCGGCGTCCTCCGCCTTGCAAGTCGGAGCCGACAAAGGGACACCGACGGATAAGGCGGACTGCGTCTTCGTCGCAGTGGTGGATCGGGACCGGTGGTGAGGATTGGGAGCAAGGGTGGAGGACGGCAAGGGTTCGGGCGTGGGAAAAGTTGGAGGGCGGCGGGAGGAGGAGAAAGGGTTTGGTGCATTTGGGGCAATTTTCGATGGGGTCGGGCTGACGGGTCCGACGTGGCGGGCGCGCCCGGGCGCCCCATATTTGGGCTTGATATGAGGGGTGCCGGTCAGCCCAGGCGTTCGAGGCCCATTTAAGGAGCCCGTCTGGATCGAAAAATCGTGACCGGGTGGCCCACCCGGGTGTATGAGCCAGGCTTGAGGTGCCCGACTGTAGATGCTCTAATCATCTAGATCTGGTACTCAAAGGCTCCACCCTCCCCCATGGCTTGGGTTCGGGCGCCTCCCCAAAACTTCGTCGAGATCCGCCACAACCGGCAACGGCGAGGCCAGAGGTGGCCGGATCTGGCACAGGTTGGTCTCTCCCCACTTTCTTCGCCCACCCTCTCCTCCTTACCTCACACCACTTGTCTTCTCTTTTTTGCAGGTCGCCATGGCGCGGAGGGCAATGACGGCAGGACGGGCACACACATCCGTGGAATGGGACGCCGCCATGGAGATGGAGATCCTTCTTCACACCACGCAGAGGCCCCATGGAGCCATACAATCCAATTAGGGGATTTAGTTTGTCAAAGATGTTTCCACATATCCCTAGCGCTGCTCTTCTAGGTTGCCCCCTGCTTCCTATCTACGGTCTTCAAGTAAAGCGATTTAATGAGTCTCTTGCTGCAGAAATTTCAACTGCCACAAGAAGGCTGCAGACCTGCGGTCAATCTTGGCTGAGGTGTCATACAATCCAGTTAAGGGATTTCATTCATTGAAGATGTGGCTGTACTTTCGCACAACAAACTCAAGCACATCTTCTTATGTTCTTAGAAACAGGATGAGTTGTTTTGGACTTTCTTTGGTCTACTCCTCTATGCTTCATACTGGGAAAGTTAGAATGCAAAAGTGATGCCCATCTCCTTAAATGCGGATGTAACTTTTCGAGTAGATGATTTTTCACATTTGCAAATTTTCCCAACAACTAGACCACATATCACATGGGAAACTTATTTTCTTTTATTTTTCTGACATTTCCATCATTTTCTTTTATTTTTTTTAAACTGAAAAGGCGATCCACTTGGGGTAGAGTTTGAAAATGGGACCTTTAGTACCGGTTCGTGGCATGAACCGGGACTAAAGGTCTCAACCCCATTAGTCCCGGTTCGTGCCTCAAACCGGGACTAAAGGTCTAATCTTTAGTCCTGGTTTGAGGCATGAACCGGGACCAATGGTTGTGGGCCACGAGCGAGGCCCATTGGTCCCGGTTCATCCCACCAACCGGGACCAAAAGGTCCAGATGAACCGGGACCAATGGCCCACGTGGCCTGGCCGGCCCCCTGGGCTCACGAATCGGGACCAATGCCCCCATTGGTCCCGGTTCTGGACTGAACCGAGACTAATGGGCTGACCCGGCCTTGACCAAAGCCCTGTTTTCTACTAGTAAGTCCAATCTTGTGTTTATTCTTCCATGTCGGCAAAGAGTCAGTAGTCAATCTCCAAGCAAAATTGCGCACAGTGGGGAGTACATCACATCTCCATATATATTGCCAGCATTTTCTACTACCATCTGGCGATGTGCTAGACGCCTCTGCAGTATTTCTGTGAGCTACTTCAAAAGCCAGCATATATGCTGATTTGACCGTGAAGACGCCGAGCTTCCCCGGCCCCCATGCAATCACATCCTCACCTAATCTTGGAGATGCCCGTATCTTTAAGATTTCTTCCACATCAGCTGATAAGAAGTACTGCTGAAGAAGTACCAAGTTCCAAGAACCATTATCATTTAGCAAGTCGGACACAAAACGAATGCGACATCTTCCCTGCAGCGACACAGGTTTGTATGAAAAGGGCCTTGGAATCCAGTTATCTCTCCCCTTTGTTGGTAGTCAAAGTCACTAGGACAACTAACTGTGTTAGCATCTAGAATTGTAACAAGCCACAGTCCTCCTATCTTGGTTGCGCAGCGATGATGCTACCATCTCCTACTACAAAGTACACGCCTTGCACCGGAAACAGCGCAACCATAAGACATCTATCCGAGTGGACGACCACGTGGTGACCGGGCATGAGGCCATGGCTGAGGCCGCCTACAACCACTTCTCCGATGTGCTCGGAAGTGCCACGGAAATTCAACCGCATACTTCCTCACCGACTTTTCTCCCAACCAATCCATCCTAAAGAAATTCAACCGCATCATCTAGATGCTCGAGGTGCCCGACTGTAGATGCTCTAATCATCTAGATCTGGCGCTCGAAGGCTCCACCCTCCCCCACTACTTGGGTTCGGGCGCCTCCCCAAAACTTCGTCGGGATACGCCACAACCGACAACGGCGAGGCCAGAGGTGGCCGGATCCGGCACAGGTTGGTCTCTCCCCTCCTTCTTCGCCCACCCTCTGCTCCTTAGCTCACGCCACTTGTCTTCCCTTTTTTGCAGGTCGCCATGGCGCGGACGGCGATGACGGCAGGAGGGGCACACACATCCGTGGAATGGGACGCCGCCATGTAGATGGAGATCCTTCTTCAGACCACGCAGAGGCCCCATGGAGCCTCCCTCCTTCTTTAGTGACTTCTTCTCAGGCCCCACCACTACCTCTGCCCTCCCCCCTCCTCTACTTTGAGTTGCACCATGCTTTGTTTCAGATTCATCCACCCATGGGTGATACATGGCAAGTTAGGGGTTGCTGCAGTTTGAGGTTAATCCCTTGATTGGCTGCTGTTTAGGGTTGATTAGATTAGTTAGCTCAGTTGGCTGCTAGACTTTAGGAGTGCATACATGGGTATGACGTGCTCTGCACATTTAGGATTGAAGTATTGTGTTGCAGCACTCAGTGACGTTAATTTAGGGCATTTCAGTGTCAGTTCCACTATATTTCGGGGGACATTTAATAGTGCAATTTCATGGTTATTACAGTGTAATTTCAAGGTTCTTGCATGTCGGTGTACTATAGTAGGGCTACCCTAGTATCCCGAACTTGTGCACGGGCAGTCGCAGCATCCCGCGGCAAGGCTTGCCGGGTGACCGCCAAGGTCCTCCGTGGTTCCTTTGGAGCCATTCAAGAACAAAGTATCCAAGTCAAAGAGACAAGACCCGGGCAAGAGGAGCTTGCCGGGAAGGCCAACAAAAGCATCCCAAGACCCCGGCAAGAGGAGCTTGCCGGGAAGGCCACCCAAGGCACTTCAAGGAACTTGCCGCGGCGCACCACGCGTCCCGGCAAGGCCCGGTGAGCGACAAGCTCCCGGATGCGACAAGACAACGACAGCGGCAAGGCGCTTGCCGCAGTAAGCCACCTCTCTGGGCCCGCGCTCCAGCACATCCACCAACGTGTCGCTCTGGGGCCCTTCCAGGCGTACGTGGCGGGAGGCTGTGCAGACAGCGGCGTGCGGTGGCAAGCGGCGCTGACAAGATCGCCATCGTGGCAAACGGTGGCGTCCCTGGCAGTCCCTTTTTGCACTGTTTAGGCGACACAGACGGGCATTTAAGGCCCTTGTCCCCTGCCGTCAGGGTTAGGTATGATACACTGTAACAGGTAGCTGTACCTACCACAGCACCGTCCCGTTTTTACCCTTGCCTCCGTTGCCACCTGTCGGTGACCCCTTGAGCATATAAAAGGAGGCCCATGCGCAACGTAGAGGGGGTTGGCTGTTAGCTAGTTCAGAAACACTCACGCTCGGTCCCGTTAGCTGCTGAAGTGTACTGTAGCACTTCGCGCTCCCGAGCAAGAAATCAATACAAACCACAAAGCAGGAGTAGGGTTTTACGCATCCGTGCGGCCCGATCCTGGGTAAATCGCTCGCTTGTATCGCCTCGATTTGCTCTTTGCACGATCTCCGCCCCCGCCGAACCGAAAGGGACCCGGTCCGCCGGTCCCATAGGTGCCCGTGGATCAGTACCCCGGCATCTTTGGCGTGCCAGGTAGGGGGAGTCGAGGTTGTGTGAACCAGATCCGGCGTTCTCGCGAGCTAGATCTTCATAATCTTCATCGACATGCCGCCGAAGAAGAAGGTTTCGGAGGCAGCTGCTCCGTCCGCGCCGAACCCACCATCGCCGGAGCAAATGGCTGATGGGGAGGGCGCCGGCGGAAGAACGCGCATCGACGAGGGAGCTCACGGTGCTGCCAGGTCCAAGGACAAGGCTGCGCTGCCCATCGGCGGCGTAGCCGGCTCCCACAACGACCGGGCGCACTCCAAGACCTCGGCGTCCGTACATGCACCGCGCCCGTCTCAGGAGGCGCGGGACCGGCAGCGTCATGGTACTCACGGTACCATGCGTTTGCTAGACCAAGATCGAGCTGGTGGATCTCGGAGCGCTCAAGACCACCATGCACGCCGACATGCTGGCGCGAGCGAGACACGGTCGCCTGGACGGGATACAGCTCCTTCTAACGTGGTTAGAAGTCCGAGCATATCCCGCTCCTCGCACCGTTCGCCACCGCCACCCGCCACTGCAGCAGAAGCTTTGGTGCGAGCTCAGCTGCTCCTAGATTACCCTCCAACGGCCGACAAGATCGACGACTGGAGGGCTACCATCCAGAGTCTCATCGGCTTCGCCAACGGTGACACTCAACGGTAGCCGAGCACGTCGCAGCCGCAGCCGGTCAGCCAGGCGCAAGCCGGTGGCGACAAAACTGGTGGGGGTGCAACCTCTGTGCACTCTCCGCCCCGAAGGCCAAGATCGCCGACTCGCCGGATCCACCTCGACAGTGACTCCACCGCGTCATCAGATCCACGAGCTCGCCACGATCAGCGCCAAGTTCTTCAAGAACGGCAGCAAGAGGACGCTCGTACTCGCATCGAGCGCCGAAGAGAAGCGCGGCGTCAATCAGACCAGCGCGCTGGGCCCTCTGTCGACATGCATGTGCCAGGGGAACCAGGCGACTTGCCGTACGCGGTAGGTTGCCCTGTGTTCACTCGTGAGCTGCGGCAAGTCCAGTGGCCCAGCACGAAGAATTTCAAACCAGATGTACCAGAGAAGTACGACGGCAAGATGCATCCGTCGGAGTTCCTCAGCATCTACACCATCGCGGTGCAGGCTGCCGGGGGGCGGGACGACAAGATCCTTGCCAACTACTTCCCGCTAGTGCTCAAGCCCAACGTCAGGTCCTGGCTCATGCACTTGCCGGACAACTCCATATCCTCCTGGGCAGACCTATGCCTTCAGTTTGTCGGCGCCTTTACAGGCGGCCACAAACCTCATGGCCAAGAAAGTGACCTTCATCTGCTCGCCCAGAAGGAAGGAGAGCCCCTGCGCAAGTACATTCAGAGGTTCAGCCGTGTACAGTACAACATCCCAGACGTCCACCCCGCCGCGGTCATCAGCGCGTTCCATCAGAACGTGCGTAACCGCAGGATGCGGGAGGAGATGGCGATGTGCAGGATCAGAGACGTCAGTGAGCTATATGCCATGGCTGATAAGTGTGCACGTGCTGAGGAAGGGAGGAAACTCCCCGGAGAGAAGACCGGAGCAGAAGGATCTGACAGCGAGGATGCCGCCCCCGCAAAGAGAAACCGGCGGAGGAACAGGAAGAAGAAAGGCAAAGACGTGCTAGTCGTTGAGCAGTCCGGCAACGAAGGTGGCGCCCAGAAAGCCAAAGTTGGTAGCTCCGGCAAGGAGATTGCCGCATGCACCAACTGCCAGGCTGTGGCGGTCGCCGACAAGCAGGACGACACCGACAAGCAGTACTGCAAGATTCACCGCACCAAGGGCCATGACCTCCAGAGCTGTAAGAAAGTCGAGCAGCTTGTTCAGTAGCAAAAAGCTGAGTACGAGCGACGCGACAAGGAGAGGGCCCATGGAGGTACTGGAGAATCCGGCAAGAAACGCGTCGGCCGGGGAGGACGCCGTGGCAAGGCCAAGCAGCGGCAAGGAGATAGACCTCCCCGCGGCCGCGACAACGATGATGACGATGACGACGACGAAGACATGGATGATGTTGAGACCAGTGAGCAGGAGTTTCAGAAAGCCACAGAGGTCTTGTGCGTTGACGGCGGTGCTTCTCTGTACTTCACACCGCCAACTCAAGCAGTGGGTGCGGGAAGTCAATGCAGCAGAACCACCTGTCGAATCGCGCAAACTTCTGAAATGGTCCAGCACGCCTATCATCTTTGACATTGAGGACCACCCTGATCGCACAACTGCAGTCGGGTGCTTGCCGATGTTGGTTTCACCAACTATCCGCAACCTCAAGGCCACTAAGATGTTAGTTGACGGCGGGGCCGGCTTGAACCTGATCTCCTCCGCTGTACTCCAGAAACTCCAGATCCCTGACAGCGAGCTCGAAGAGACCGGCACATTCCAAGGAATCAACCCGAGAAGGAGCAAGCCGAAGGGAAAGGTCACGTTGCCGGTAACATTTGGCAGCGAGCTGAACTTCAGGACTGAGAGGGTCACATTTGACGTTGCCGATATTCCATTGCCTTACAATGGGATACTTGGCCATCCAGCACTTGCCAAGTTCATGGCAGCCTCTCATTACGCATATAACATGCTGAAGATGCCAGGCCCGATAAGCATCATCTCTGTCCCCGGTGACAAGAAAGATGCTCTTATCTGCAGCCGCAGCAGATCACAAGTCACTTGCCGCTGAAGCTCCCGGGGGGAAGAAGACCAAGTCCGGCAAGAGTTCTGATGCCCACTCCGGCAAGCGCACCTCTTTCGAGTGCTGCGCTGTCGTCAAGGACGCACCATCGAGCTCCACCGGCAAGTGTAAGAAGACGATAGCAGCTCCACCAGAGACGAAGAAGGTGTCCGCCAAGGAGGACGGCACTGGTGGTACCTTCACCATCAGTGCCACTCTCGACCCTAAATAGGAAAGCGCGCTCATTGCTTTCCTGCGGGCGAATGTCGACGTGTTTGCGTGGCAACCGTCTGACATCCCCGGTGTTCCCAGGAAAGTAATTGAGCACCATCTTGCCGTTTGTGCTCATGCGCGGCCCGTCAAGCCGAAGGTCAGGAAGCAGGCAGTGGAGCGCCAAGAATTCATTGCAGAAGAAATCAAGAAGTTGGAAGCAGCAGGCCTTGTCAGAGGAGTGCTCCATCCTACGTGGTTGGCCAATCATGTAGTCGTGCGCAAGGCAAAAGGGAAATGGAGACTTTGTATCGATTTTACCGATGTTAACAAAGCTTGTCCCAAAGACCCATTTCCTTTGCCATGCATTGACCAGATTGTTGACTCCACAGCCGGATGTGATTTGCTTTCATTTCTTGACGCATACTCAGGATATCATCAGATCTTCAAGGCAGAAGAGGATGAGGAGAAGACCGCATTTATTACTCCATGTGGCACGTACTGTTTCATACGGATGCCTTTCGGATTAAAAAATGCTGGTTCAACATTTGCAAGAGTGGTCCATGTTGCTCTTGAGCCACAAATACACAGAAATGTGGAAGCTTACATGGATGATATAGTGGTCAAGAGCAAGGACAGGGCAACTCTGATTCAAGATTTAGACGAGACCTTTGCAAATCTGCGCAAGATCAGCCTCAAGCTCAACCCAGAGAAGTGTGTGTTTGGAGTTCCCTCCGGCAAGCTTCTCGGGTTCTTCGTGTCTCAGCGGGGAATTGAAGCCAATCCCGACAAGATCAAGGCCATTGAGCAGATTGAAGCACCCAAGCGCGTCAAGGATGTACAAAGACTTGCCGGTTGTGTGGCTGCTCTCAGCAGGTTTATCTCTCGGTCTGCTGAGCGAACCCTGCCATTTTTCAAATTATTGAAAAAGGCAGGTCCAATGAGATGGACTTCGGAAGCGGAGGCTGCGCTGCAAGAATTGAAGAGATACCTGTCCTCCCCTCCAACACTTGTCGCACCTAAGCCACAAGAGAAGTTGCTGCTGTACATAGCGGCAACCAATCAAGTGGTTAGTGCTGCGTTAGTAGCAGAGAGGGAGGCAGATGATGAGCCAGCAACCACGGCAAACGCATCCAGCGACAAGCAGGGGGCTTCCCCGACAAGCTGTGGTCCCGACAAAGATGGATCTGCGCAGATGCGTGAGGAGATACAGAAGAAAATGGTGCAGCGCCCAGTTTACTTTGTCAGTTCCCTTCTGCAGGGGGCTAGGTCAAGGTACTCTGGCGTGCAGAAGTTGCTTTTCGGCCTTCTCATGGCCTCGAGAAAGCTGCGCCATTATTTCCAAGCACATGAGATCATAGTTGTCACTCGCTTTCCGCTGAAGAGGATACTGCAGAATCCAGAAGCGACAGGCAGGATTGTTGAGTGGGCACTAGAACTGTCAAGCTTTGGCCTCAAATTTGAAAGTACTTCGACTATCCAGAGGAGAGCATTGGCAGAATTTATAGCAGAATGGACGCCAACACCAGATGAAGAAATTCCAGAAACGAGCATCCCCGTCAAGGAAGAAAGCAAGAGTGGCTGATGTACTTTGATGGTGCCTTTTCGCTGCAAGGCGCCGGCGCTGGCGTGCTGCTTGTCGCACCCGCCGGAGATCACCTCAAGTACATAGTCCAGATGCACTTTCCCAAGGAGCTAGCAACAAACAATACCGCAGAGTATGAAGGTTTGCTTGCCGGTCTCAGGATCGCAGCAGACCTTGGGATCAAGAAGCTCATTGTCAGGGGTGACTCACAACTTGTCGTCCGCCAAGTCAACAAGAGTTATCAGAGTCCGTTGATGGAAGCTTACGTCGACGAAGTGAGAAAGCTAGAAGAGCACTTTGACGGCCTACAAATGGAACATGTTCCAAGAGCTCAGAACGCCATTGCAGATGGCCTGTCAAAGTGCGCCGCACTTAAGTTACCTGTGGAACCAGGGATCTTTGTGCTCAAAGCTGACTCAACCGTCCGTGACGCCATCAACTGGACAGAGCAAGAAGAGGAAGTTGCTTTCTGGTGACTATTTGCCGGCAGAGCTTCCCGAAGCCGCCGCCAAGAAGGTCCCCAAGATCAACGCCAAGAGCGCTGCGGAGCAGTCTGCTCCCGCAAGCCCTAGGGTTTGTTCCGTTGAAGCAGAAGCTCCGGACAAGTTTTGCTCCGACAAACTTGCCGGGGAACGTCGTGCTCCGGCAGAGCCGCAGGTTCTCGCCGTAGAAGTAGATGTTCCCGCAGCAGTCCCCAAGAGCAACGCCGAAAGCGCTGAGGAGCAGTCTGCTCCGACAAACCCCAGGGTTTGTTCCGTTGAAGCAGAAGCTCCCGACAAGTTTTGTTCCGGCAAGCTTGCCGGGGAACGTCAAGCTCCGGCAGACCCGCAGGTTCTTGCCGTAGAAGCGGACGTTCCCGCAGCCGCAGATTCGCCTTTAGTCCTTGTTGTCGAGCCACAAGCTCCAGCATGGGCGCAGCACATTCTCCGTTTCCTTCAGACAGGAGAACTTCCCGAAGAGCAAGAAGAAGCGGAAAGAGTAGCCTGGCAGTCAAGTATGTACCAGTTTGTCGACAAGACACTGTACAGAAGAAGACTCAACGGCGTGAAATTGAAGTGTATTCACCGGGAAGATGGACAAAAGCTGTTGGCAGAGATACATGGAGGCATATGTGGTCACCACATTGGTGCAAGAGCACTTGTCGGTAAAGCATTCCGGCAAGGTTTCTTTTGGCCGATAGCCCTCCAGGATGCAACTGCACAAGTAACCAAGTGTGAAGCGTGCCAGTTCCATTCCAAGCAGATACACCAACCAGCTCAAGCTCTCCAGACGATCCCTTTATCCTGGCCATTTTCGGTCTGGGGGCTCGACATCCTCGGCCCCTTTCCCTGAGCTGTCGAGGGCTTTGAGTACTTGTACGTTGCAATCGACAATTCACAAAGTGGCCGGAAGTGGAACCAATGAGGAAGGTGACAGCACAGTCAGCAGTCAAGTTCTTCAGGTCGATTGTTTGCCGCTTCGGGATCCCTAACAGGATAATCACCGACAACGGTACACAATTCACGAGCCGCACCTTCACGCAGTACGTCCAAGATCTTGGCGCCAAGGTCTGCTTCGCTTCTGTTGCTCACCCGAGAAGCAACGGTCAAGCGGAGAGGGCAAATGCTGAAGTGCTGCGCGGGCTCAAGACCAGAACTTTTGACAGGCTGCACAAGTGCGGAAGAAACTGGATCGAGGAGCTTCCAGTGGTTCTTTGGTCGATCAGGACGACGCCAAATCGAGCCACTGGCGAGACACCTTTCGCTCTAGTCTATGGAGCGGAGCCAGTTATCCCCATGGAACTCGTATACGGGTCACCTCGAGTGCTCGCTTATGATGAGCTTGAGCAAGAGCAGCTGCGACAAGATGACGCGCTGCTCCTTGAGGAAGACCGTCTTCAGGCTGCTGTGCGAGCTGCTCGCTACCAGCAAGCTTTGCGCCGCTACCATAGCCGCAAAGTTAACGCCAGAAGTCTCGAGGAAGGCGACCTTGTTCTTCGGCATGTTCAGTCCGCCAAGAATTCCAACAAGTTGACGCCGAAGTGGGAAGGCCCTTACCGGATGAAACGAGTGACTAGGCCTGGCGCTGTCCGCCTTGAGACCGAAGATGGCATTCCGGTGAGCAACTCCTGGAACATTGAGCATCTTCGTAAGTTTTACCCGTAAGGCGCGGTTGCCGGAACCTGTTCCGGCAACCACCTTTTGTACAAGTCTTGCCGCTGTTGCATGTAATCCTTTGTACAAAGCCGGGCGCAGACCCCATGCATAAGTAAAGCTCATGTGCTCCGCACATTTTGTCGATTTCATGCTTCTTAATTTTTGGCATATATGATCTGACACTTTGTGCAGCACCTAAACCCCGGTAAGCAACAATGAGCCATAAGGCTCCATATCTTTATTTTCTCTTCTTTCTTTACTCTCAAGGAAAGAAAGGTTCCCACGCCAGAAGTTTGCCGGGGAGGAAAGGAGAAGACGATGGTATGGACCAGGCGCCGTTCAAGAAAGTTTCGCCTTGCCGGGAAGCAAACAACAGAAAAGCTAAGTTGCCAAAGTTTGAGCAATCAAATTTTTTAAATTTTAAGTTATCTCCCTTGAACGACCGCATTTTGTATGGAAAACCTGTGCGCGGAGGAACCAACTCGTAGCTAGTTGCGCCCTTACTTTGTTTCGAGTCCGCTCAACAACTTAAGTGAGCTGCTAGCGCCCTTACCTTGTTTCGAGTCTGCTCAGCAACTTAAGTGAGCCGCTAGCACCCTTATTTTGTTTCGAGTCCGCTCAACAGCTTAAGTGAGCTGCAACTAGTTGCGACAAGGTTTCTTGCCGGTAGCGGCACCGCCAGCAGGCTGCTGACGTTCCGCACTCAGCGCTCGCGGCTCAGGTGCCTGCACCGGCAAGTTCCCTAAAAGCGTAGGGCAAAAACATACAAAGGGAGGAATCAAGTAAAGGGAATAACGTTGCGATCATTGCCCAGAATAGATTTATATTACAAAGATAGCTTGTCGCAGCTCTAACAGATTGTTTTCATGACATAATAAACAGAGACAAGGAAAGAAGAAATGGGCGGCCTAATCTACGCGATCGCCTTCGACCCTCTTGATCCCGCTCACCTTGTCCACAATGGGTGCAACAAGGGCCTTGAGCTCCTCCAGATCAGCATCCGGCGGCAAGGTCCTGAGGACGTTGGTGAGGCGGAGGCCCGGATTGCGGAAGGCCACCTTCATCAACACCTTCTGAAGAGCTCCCGTGCAGATCTTGCGCGACTCGTCGGCCAGCTGCTTGGGGATCCTCTCCCGGACTCACTGGAGGGCCGTCGCCACGCCCTTGAAGAACAGGACGAGCTTGGCGCTGGGTTGGAGGTTGTCGTCGGAGGGATACCCGAGATCTCCCATCCCCAGCTGCGCCAGCTCCTTGTCGATATCTGTGGCAGCATCCCCAAGACTCTCCGTCCAGTGGTCCACATTTTTTTTGATGGCATTTTGGGTGGCGGCAATGCTCTCCAGCAGCGCCTTGTCGGCCTTGATCTCCTCCTTCAAGGCCGCCTCCTGCCTCTTGGCGCTGTCCAGCGTCTTGGTCAAAGCAGTCAACTTCGACTCAAGACCCGCATTGGAGTCCTTGGCGGTGCTGAGCTCTTTGCCCTTCTCGGCAAGATCGGCTTCTAGCCGCGCCACCTTCATCTCCAACTCCTTCTTGGCGGCCTCGGCGGCGGCGGCAGCGTCCTCTGCTTGCTTGAGGGCTCCGCCAAGTTTCTCCTCGCGCGCGGCAAGCTCCTCCTCGTGGGCGTCGAGATTCACCTTCCGCTGCGCCAGCTCGCCCTCCTCCGCGGCTAGCTTCACAGCGGCAAGTCGCTGCCGCTCTTCGACTTCGGCCTTCTCGAGGAGGAAGGCCTTCTGCGCTTCACCGAGCTGCTCCGGCTCCTCTGCCAGGGACCGGAGGGCTTCCCGGTGGAAACCCCCGAGCTCTTCCGCGCGCTTCTCGATGTCTGCTCCCTCCTTCGCGACAAGCGCCTTGCGGGACTCCAGCTTAGCTTGCCGCGCGCGGTAGAGCGACAGCAACTTCCGCAGCAGCCGCTCCTCTTCAGACTCGTTGCTGCTGCTGGTTGGCTCGTCAACCACCGTCAACCCCGCGGAGGCAAGCACTTCTCCGTCGAAGATCTCCCCCTCGACTGGCACCCTGGAGCTTGACGCCCAGGGGAGGTTGATGAAGACGCCTTCGCCAACCTTCAAGTAGACGCCCGGCTGGGGCTCCTCGGAGCTTGGCGCTGCGGCTTCGGCGGACGGGTCGGTGGTCGGTGTAGCGCCTGGCGCTCCTGCGGCCTCAGGGCCGTCAGTGCGATCACCAGACCCTTCGCCAGTTGCTGCGGCGGCAGCCTTGGCGGCCTCTGCGCCAGCGGCATCACCAGCGCCGGCTACGTCTTCGGCGGCGACCTCGATCTCCATCCGCTCCGCAGCAGATGGGTCTGACAGCCGGCAAGGGGAGAAGAGTCAAGCAAAATCCAGCAAAAACCCAAGAAGATCAAAAGAAGAAGGACCCAAGGGAAGTTTTGCAGCAAAAGGATTACCTGTGCCAGTTTCTGCAGTCAGGCTCTCTGCCGTCGGAGGGCCGCTGGCGCTGTCCCTTGCCGGAGAACCCTCCCTTGCCGGAGACTTCTCCCTTACCGGGAAGCCCTCTCTTGCCGGAGAATTCTTCCTTGTCGGGGGATTCTCCCTTGGCTCCTGGTAGGGCTGCTCGGCACCTACACAAGTCAACAAGAAGATATCAGCAAAGACAAGTACCCGTGCGCGCCTCGCAGCAGAAAGCAAATCATACACTTACGCTGGGGGCTGCTCTGGAGAAAAGTCGCCGGGTCCGGCAAGGTTGTCTCGGGCGCGCCACCTGCTGTCACAGTGGGCTCGTCCTCGATGACGATCACCGGGACCTTAGCTCTCTTTGCCGCTCTCTGGGCCAGAGTCCTAAAGAGGAACAAGTTCAGAGAAAAGCAAGTGAGATACAAGACAAAACAGCAAGGATTGAAGAACTACAAGTACAGCAAGAGAAGCTTACTCTTCTTCTTCTTCCTCGTCGGAGCTGAACGCGGAGAAGTCAAAGTCCGGCGCACGCCCGGCGCGAGGAGGCGGAGGAGAAGCTTCCCTTGGCCGCTTGGCGGGAGCAGTGGCGGTGGTCTGAGACGATCCCGCTCCGGCTGTCGGCGCGGCATGAGCAGCGGCAGGAACTGAAGCGGTGGTCCGGCTAGACTCCACTCCAGTTGCCGTCGCAGCATGAGGCGCTCCCGCGGCAACGGTGTTTGCCGCGGTGGAGTGTGTCACGCGGCATGGCGATTGTTGACCCGCTTGCCGCTCCGCCACCTCACCGGCCTTGCGGAGACGCCTTCTTGGTTGGGATGGAGGCTCTACTTGTGGTGGGCTGTCTGAAGACGAGGTGGAAGATGAGTTGATTTCCAGCGAGCCGCTCGTATCCTTGGCGGGCTCGCTCGGCTCGGCGCCACGCCCGGCAAGCTCCTTCTTGCCGGCAGGCTCCCCTCGCTCGGTACGGCTTGCCGCTTCTGCTGCATCTACCTCCTCCACAGTGAATCCAAATTCGCCTGCGGCTGCGGCTGCCGCTGCCTCCTCCAGCCTAGTGGCGATGAGCGCCATCTCCGCATCCGTGGTGTCGCGGGTGAGGCTGTCCTTCTCGTCGGAGCGGATTGGCACTTCCACCAAGTCATCGAAGAACTGCTGCACGACGTCGTCTGCAGGCTCCTGCCAAGTTGGCACAATTCCATGCGAATCGCACTCCGGCATCATTGCACGGATGCGGTCGAGCGCGGAATTGTTGCACAGCGGAACGACGCCCCCCGGCAACCTGAAAACTTCGGGATGTTGGGGGTCATGCTTGAAGAGCTCCTGAAGCATCGCGTTGAGCTCCAGGACTGTGAAGTTGTAATTGAGGCCCGGCCGCAGCCTCATGATGTCTGCCGCGTTCTTGAACTCCCAAGTGGGCCTCCCCCGTTCCTGCAGGGGGGCGATGCGGCGGCGGAGAAAGTCTGCGCCAACAGCGCCTACAGTAAGCCCGGCAAGCCTGAGATGCAGGATCCTGGTGACGGCAATCTTCAGCCTGTCATCTTCCGGGGCCACGTCACTCCAATCGCTGCCGCGTGCTACTGGGGTTCGGCGCCGGGTGGTGAATGGCTGCGGGTTCTCCTCGTCAATCCAGCACCAATCTGCCCTCCACTCCTCCCACTTGCCGCGGAATTCTCCCTCCAGATATGTTTCCTTCTTGCCGGCCCTTGAGATCCAGGCGATTCCGACGGATAAAGATTCTCCTCTCTCTACTCGGGGTATGAAGAAGTGGCGGAAGAGGGTTACGTTGGGAAGGACTCCGACAAAGTTTTCGCAGAGATGTGCAAAAACTGCCATGGTCAGAACGGCATTGGGTGTTTAGTCAAGTAGGTGGAATCCATAGGTATTCATGATGTCGCAGAAGAATTCAGAAAAGGGCAGGCAGAGCCCGCAGTAGAAGAACAGAGCGAAGAAAGGGTATCCATTTGGGGCCTTCTTCCAAGCGGCGGCGGGGAGTACCTTCGTGCGCGGATGCGCTCGCGTCTCCGCCGACCAGAAAAGGTAGTAGTTCTCCCTCAGCTCCTTCGCGCCAAGCTTGGGGGGGAAGACGACCCGCTCCTTCCGCAGCGCCGCGAGCCGCTGCGCCTCGGTCGACTTCACGGCCTTCCCCTTGTCGGCTTTTGGAGCCATGGCGGAAGCAGTGGAGGAGGTCGACGGCGTTGGTGGTGCTGGTGGCGATGTGGGGGCGGAGCACTGCTCTCTCTCTCT
Source organism: Triticum urartu (assembly GCF_003073215.2). NCBI lineage: Eukaryota > Viridiplantae > Streptophyta > Magnoliopsida > Poales > Poaceae > Triticum > Triticum urartu. Next base: position 592,986,739 of record NC_053025.1, read on the forward strand.
CAGCTTTGGGAAAGCGAGGGAGCGGCGGAGATTTCTGAGATTGGAACGGCAACGGGCGAGTGGGCGAACCGCCCCTGTTTCCCCTGCTTATAAAGAGGGAGGGGGCGGACGTTCCGCATTTCCGAATAAAGAAACCACCCACGATCTCTCCCACGATGCCGCATTCAACGCGTGCCATTCGGGGAGGGCGCGGTGGATACGGAGTGAGATACAGCGTAACCTAGGCCGCGCGTGCCCGTGCCCTGTTTTGGGCCTGGCCCAACAGCGCTCGACACCGTGTATGGCCCAGGCCCGGGGCTCGTGTCGGTGTACAAGAGTAGGGGTACCCTAGTATCCCGAACTTGTGCACGGGCAGTCGCAGCATCCCGCGGCAAGGCTTGCCGGGTGACCGCCAAGGTCCTCCGTGGTTCCTTTGGAGCCATTCAAGAACAAAGTATCCAAGTCAAAGAGACAAGACCCCGGCAAGAAGAGCTTGCCGGGAAGGCCAACAAAAGCATCCCAAGACCCCGGCAAGAGGAGCTTGCCGGGAAGGCCACCCAAGGCACTTCAAGGAACTTTCCACGGCGCACCACGCGTCCCGGCAAGGCCCGGTGAGCGACAAGCTCCTGGACGCAACAAGACAATGACAGCGGCAAGGCGCTTGCCGCAGTAAGCCACCTCTCTGGGCCCGCGCTCCAGCACATCCACCAACGTGTCGCTCTGGGGCCCTTCCAGGCGTACGTGGCGGGAGGCTGTGCAGCCAGCGGCATGCGGTGGCAAGCGGCGCTGACAAGATCGCCATCGTGGCGAACGGTGGCGTCCCTGGCAGTCCCTTTTTGCACTGTTTAGGCGACACAGACAGGCATTTAAGGCCCTTCTCCCCTGCCGTCAGGGTTAGGTATGATACACTGTAACAGGTAGCTGTACCTACCACAGCACCTTCCCGTTTTTACCCTTGCCTCCGTTGCCACCTGTCGGTGACCCCTTGAGCATATAAAAGACGGCCCATGCGCAACAATAGAGGGGGTTGGCTGTTAGCTAGTTCAGAAACACTCACGCTCCGTCCCGTTAGCTGCTGAAGTGTACTGTAGCACTTCGCGCTCCTGAGCAAGAAATCAATACAAACCACAAAGCAGGAGTAGGGTTTTACGCATCCGTGCGGCCCGCACCTGGGTAAATCGCTCGCGTGTATCGCCTCGATTTGCTCTTTGCACGATCTCCGCCCCCGCCGAACCGAAAGGGACCCGGTCCGCCGGTCCCATAGGTGCCCGTGGATCAGTACCCCGGCATTGCACTGTAAGTTCAGAGAATTACAATGTTAGTTTATGTGAATTCCCATGCATTTTACTGTGTAATTTAAGTGCAATGGAAATTATAGTGTAAATTGAGTGTAATTTACTATGTAAATTTACGGAATTTACACTGTAATTTGTGTGCAACTTTTAGTGTAATTTAAGTGTAATTACAGTGTGCACTTTAGAGCAATCATACTATATATTTAGTGAATTTAAAGTATCACTCCATACCTTTCGGGTTTTTCTTTTTTCTCTACAAGTTACTACTATAATGTTGATTGATTCCACCCTTGCGTAAGAAACTTTGATAGCACATAATTTTCTACTATGTAATTTGAGCAGCTTGGTAACCGTAATTTTCAGTTTCCTTTGACCCAAGGCCCTTGTGCTTTAGAATTGCTATTTTTTGTCAGTGTACATGCTAGATCATGTGGTTTATGATACTTCTCTGGTCCTTATAAACAAAGTGACATGTTTGTGCTGTGGAATAGAAAGAATATTTCAGTGTCTCTCTTTAGGCCTTTTGTCGAATTGTTATGTGGTCCAGCGCAGCCTTACGAAACCGGGTTCTATGCAGTTCATGTACAGTGCAAAACTCATTATTGCAAGTCAGGCCTGTTGCATGTTTTGGGTCATTGACATGCAGGAAAGAAGGAAAAAGGACATAGAAGTATCATTTTGTTATTGGTTAAGAAATTTGAATAATGTCCAACTGATTTCAGTTGAATGACAAATAGACAATCCCTTGTTTAATCAGTAGATATACACCATTAACTCAAATAGCAAAGAAATACTAGTCCACTTATAATCGATGATTGCGCATGATGCATCCATCCATTCTATCGGAGAGGCTGTGTTTTTTTTCTTCTTCTGCTAAGGTTGATAGCATCACATATCTTATGCTTTTGTTTCTCAAGTAGAGCCTTGAGATAGATGTGTCTGCAACCGTCCTCGAATGGTTGTGCAATAATAATGGTCCTAGCTAATTACTAGTATGCACTGCTTATAAAACAACTTGTTGCTCGTTTCACTTTGAGTATGATGTTGCTGCTAAAGTAGCAACAACAACAACCATGCTTTGGTTCCCCAAAATTCAGATGGCACTGGCATCTCTACATACACACACATATGAATATGCACCTCGGTTTGGTTCAGTTTGCATGTGTACCGTTGCTTTAAATTTGACTGAAACTATCTTGGTGGCACTTGCATCAATGTTGTGTTGTGCCCTTGTATATGTCCTTGGAGAAGATGACCATTGGACTGTAGGGGACGAACAACCTTATCCTGCTCGAGGAGGAGGAGGATGGCCACACCGAGCTCGAGGACGACACGGCAACAGGTAGCACTCACCTCCCTACCAAGGTGAAGGTCCGATCCGCCTGTTTAGATGGTCTGCTCTTGTCTTGTGATCTGAGGGGAGAAGAAAGCCATTGGCCTCAATTATATTTGCATGTGAGGGGAGCGATCCTTTTGGTAGATGCAGAGTATAGATTAGATATTCCACAAAACTCACCACATGAGTATACTACCTATATCCACAAAATTCACCACACGAGCATACTACCTATGTCCAAATGTGGGTGTGATACTTTCGACATGAAACATGAATATCAGGTTGGGAGTTTGGAGTTTAATCAAATAACGCAGCAAGGCGATCATCGGTAGTGATGCACCTTTGAGGCGGCAAGGAGAGCTTCTCAAAGGCAGTACACATGGCTTATTACTGCTTGTATGTGAGTACGCAGATGTGGCGTCTATGGATAGAGGGTTAGGGGCGCAACGCAAGCGGCAGTAGGGGATACACAACCTGATTTGATTTGGTCAATCACGGCAAATGGGAGAAGGCCTAGGGTGCAAAGTTTGGATCGGTGGGTTGGTAGCGTTAGGCATAATAGAGATCAAACCTTTTTCATAGGTGTATGTAGGTTATTTCCTTGAAGAATTTTATCAAAATGGTGTAGGTGGATAATATCTCTCAACTTAAATGTGAAGGGGAGATATTATTTCCTTGTAGAGGCCGAGGAATACATGGCGTACCGCTACATATGCAACATTGATTTTTTGTGGATGGTTACGAGAGAACCTGAAAGATACCATGGACCGAAGCATGGGCACATGAAGTTCCAACACCGAAGGGTAAGGAGACGGGCCCGCGTCATTTACATCGGGAATATGCGACCTTGATTCTTTGTGGATGGTGATGCCAAGACTATAGGATAAGGTGGATCCGGACACATGAGCAGATGAAGTGCCTGACAAGAAGTAGGTTAAGGAGGTGGACCCAAGTCATCTACACCGCAAATTGGTCGAAGGTGTGCCGCGAATGATAGATGTACTTGAGGGGGGAGAAAGCCTTTGAAAAGAACATACGGTTGCTCGAAGATGACACATGTCTTGAGAGGATGGCGAGAACCCTAGATATGGTTAAGGCACGCCACGAGAACATCACCCCGGTCGCGAGATTCTCAGTGGTGTGCGGCAACCGAAGCCAAAAGGGCACCCCCGCAAGACCTTGAAATGCCAAAGCGGTGGGTGCACAAGCAATGGTGAGGAAAATCACATAAGGTACCGAGCAAGGCCATCCTGATCAGGGCTCCATTGCCAAGCTTATGTCCACCACTGCGATTCAGACAAACTTTCAACTGGCGTCTCTGTCTTCTCAAGATTTCCACGGTCCCATCAGGATGTATATATGTACTTTGTTTATTTTGAAAATTAATATATCACCAAAGAAATTGTAGTACTTGTCATTCTTTTAATTACTTAGTAGTTTGCATGATAGACTCAATCTTATACTTACTAATTAGAGGTACCAAATAAGCGACCACGTTAATGCTCAAAAACTAAGAATGTTATCCATCGAATCTCCATATTAAGTATCTGTAGCCGTCCATTGGACAACTCAAGAGTCCTGGGTTACTATCCCACGTCATGCTCCATGTAATGTGAAAAAAAAATTATCTCCTTGGCCAAATCCATCCCACGTCATGCTCCATGTAATGTGAAAAAAATCATCTCCCTGGCCAAATTCTTCCTCCCCCGATCTATCATGTGAGGCACTTGCGCATCATCCACAAATCCCTAGCGCAAATCCATCCCACGTCATGCTCCATGTAATGTGAAAAAAATCATCTCCCTGGCCAAATACTTCCTCCCCCGATCTATCATGTCAGGCACTTGCGCATCATCCACAAATCCCTAGCGCTGCTCTTCCAGGTCGTCCTCCTCCTTCCTATCTTTTGCTGTCTTAATGCAAAACGATTCCGTGAGATCCTTGTGATCCTCTTCATCTTCACGTAGAAATCTAAACTGTCCCAACCACGCTGCAGATCGGTGGTCCGTCTTGGACAAAGAGAAGTCCCTTTCAATCTCCACAGATGCCATGCCCCAACCAAACCGCAACCCATCATAAACGAGGTTGTTGAGAAGGAGGCGCTACCTAAGTCTGATCGGACATATGCCATTGTTGGGGAAGCTACAAGTCGAAGAACTATGGTAGACTGATTGCAGGTAATTAAGGAGCTAGCAACGATGCAGTAGGTTTTTGTTATTAGGAATTTTTATGTAGTGCGACTTGATCTCAAAGAACAAGTACACCATTAGAGTTCGTTTTGGAGGATTTTGATGATGTGCGCTTAGTTATAGACTTATCTAAATACGTATAACTAGGATGGACAATATTTGTAGGAGCCATACAATCCAATTAGGGGATTCTGTTTGTCAGAGATGTTTCCACATATCCCTAGCGCTGCTCTTCTAGGTTGCCCCCTGCTTCCTATCTACGGTCTTCAAGTAAAGCGATTTAATGAGTCTCTTGCTGCAGAAATTTACTGCCACAAGAAGGCTGCAGACCTGCGGTTCATCTTGGCTGAGGTGTCATACAATCCAGTTAAGGGATTCCATTCATTGAAGATGTGGCTGTACTTTCGCACAACAAACTCAAGCACATCTTCTTATGTTCTTAGAAACTGGATGAGTTGTTTTGGACTTTCTTTGGTCTACTCCTCTATGCTTCTTATTGGGAAAGTTAGTATGCAAAAGTTATGCCCATCTTCTTAAATTCGGATGTAACTTTTCGAGTAGATGATTTTTCATATAAAAAACTTTTTCATCCGAGTTAGTATGCAAAAGTTATGCCCATTTTTACAAATTTCAAAGAGATTTTGCAAATAAAGTCAAAATTCACATTTGCCAATTTTCCCAACAACTAGACCGCATATCACATGGGAAACTTATTTTCTTTTATTTTTTTGACATTTCCATCATTTTCTTTTATTTTTTTTAAACTGAAAAGGCAATCCACGGGGGGGAGAGTTTGAAAATGGGACCTTTAGTACCGGTTCGTGGCACGAACCGGGACTAAAGGTCTCAACCCCATTAGTCCCGGTTCGTGCCTCAAACCGGGACTAAAGGTCTAATCTTTAGTCCTGGTTTGAGGCACGAACTGGGACCAATGGTTGTGGGCCAGGAGCGAGGCCCATTGGTCCCGATTCATCCCACCAACCGGGACCAAAAGGTCCAGATGAACCGGGACCAATGGCCCACGTGGCCCGGCCGGCCCCCTGGGCTCACGAACCAGGACCAATGCCCCCATTGGTCCCGGTTCTGGACTGAACCGGGACTAATGGGCTGACCCGGGCTGGATCAAAGCCCTGTTTTCTACTAGTGAGTCCAATCTTGTGTTTATTCCTCCATGTCGGCAAAGAGTCAGTAGTCAATCTCCAAGCAAAATTGCGCACAGTGGGTGGTACATCACATCTCCATATATATTGCCAGCATTTTCTACTACCATCTGGCGATGTGCTAGACGCCTCTGCAGTATTTCTGTGAGCTACTTCAAAAGCCAGCATATATGCTGATTTGACCGTGAAAATGCCGAGCTTCCCCGGCCCCCATGCAATCACATCCTCACCTAATCTTGGAGATGCCCGTATCTTTAAGATTTCTTCCACATCAGCTGATAAGAAGTACTGCTGAAGAATTACCAAGTTCCAAGAACCATTATCATTTAGCAAGTCGGACACAAAACGAATGCGACATCTTCCCTGCAGTGGCACAGGTTTGTATGAAAAGGGCCTTGGAATCCAATTATCTCTCCCCTTTGCTGGTAGTCAGAGTCACTAGGACAACTAACTGTGTTAGCATCTAGAGTTGTAACAAGCCACAGTCCGCCTATCTTGGTTGCGCAGCGATGATGCTACCATCTCCTACTACAAAGTACACGCCTTGCACCGGAAACAACGCAACCATATGACATCTATCCGAGTGGGCGACCACGTGGTGACCGGGCATGAGGCCATGGCTCAGGCCGCCTACAACCACTTCTCCGATGTGCTCGGAAGTGCCACAGAGCATGACATCACGCTTGATCTCCGCGTTTTGCGTGTTCAACACAATGCTACTCCGTGCGGTGGACCTAGGCCTCCTTCGACGCCTTACCACTCGGCACGCGGCCTCGAGTATATTGCTATACGAGGACGATGTTGTCATCTTTTGTCACCCGAACAGCCACGACATTACCACCGTGTGAACCATCCTGCACATATTCGGGCTTCATACAAACTTCGCCAAGTGTTCTGACACCCCGATCCGGTGCGATGATGACAACAACATGATGATCACATCTGAGATGCAGTGCCCCATAGCCCAATTCCCCATCACATACCTCGGGTTGCCTCTCTCTGTCTGCAAGGCCTCCACGACTAGCTTGCTCCCGATCATCGACAAGCTCGGCCACAAGCTCTCCACTTGGCATGCTTCCATGATGTCCAACGGGCAACGGCGACCGCCTTGCTCTCGTGCATCACGTACTTAGTGCTATCCCAACTTACTTCCTCACTGCCTATGCTCTCAACCAATCCATCCTCAAGAAATTCAACCGCATCATCTAGATGCTCGAGGTGCCCGACTGTAGATGCTCTAATCATCTAGATCCGGCTCTCAAAGGCTCCACCCTCCCCCACGGGTTGGGTTCGGGAGCCTCCCCAAAACTTCGTCGGGATCCGCCACAACAGGCAACGGCCAGGACAGAGGTGGCCGGATCCGGCACAGGTTGGTATCTCCCCTCCTTCTTCGCCCACCCTCTCTTCCTTACCTCACGCCACTTGTCTTCCCTTTTTTGTAGGTCGCCATGGCGCGGACGGCGATGACGGCAGGAGGGGCACACACATCCGTGGAATGGGATGCCGCCATGGATATGGAGATCCTTCTTCACACCACGCAGAGGCCCCATGGAGCCTCCCTCCTTCTTCGGTGACTTCTTCTCAGGCCCCACCACTACCTCTGCCCTCCCCCCTCCTCTACTTTGAGTTGCACCATGCTTTGTTTCAGATTCATCCACCCATGGGTGATACATGGCAAGTTAGGGGTTGCTGCAGTTTGAGGTTAATCCCTTGATTGGCTGCTGTTTAGGGTTGATTAGATTAGTTAGCTCAGTTGGCTGCTAGACTTTAGGAGTGCATACATGGGTATGACGTGCTTTGCACATTTAGGATTGAAGTATTGTGTTGCAGCACTCAGTGACGTTAATTTAGGGCATTTCAGTGTCAGTTCCACTATATTTCGGGGGACATTTAACAGTGCAATTTCATGGTTATTACAGTGTAATTTCAAGGTTCTTGCACTGTAAGTTCAGAGAATTACAATGTTAGTTTATGTGAATTCCCGTGCATTTTACTGTGTAATTTAAGTGCAATGGAAATTATAGTGTAAATTCAGTGTAATTTACTATGTAAATTTACGGAAATTACACTGTAATTCGTGTGCAACTTTTAGTGTAATTTACACTATAATTTAAGTGTAATTACAGTGTGCACTTTAGAGCAATCATACTATATATTTAGTGAATTTAAAGTATCACTCCATACCTTTCGGGTTTGTCTTTTTTCTCTACAAGTTACTGCTATACTGTTGATTGATTCTACCCTTGCGTAAGAAACTTTGATGAGCACATAATTTTCTACTATGTAATTTGAGCAGCTTGGTAACCGTAATTTTCAGTTTCCATTGACCCTAGGCCCTTGTGCTTTAGAATTGCTATTTTTTGTCAATGTACATGCTAGATCATGTGGTTTATGATACTTCTCTCGTCCTTATAAACAAAGTGACATGTTTGTGCTGTGGAATAGAAAGAATATTTCAGTGTCTCTCTTTAGGCCTTTTGTCGAATTGTTATGTGGTCCAGCGCAGCCTTACAAAACCGGGTTCTATGCAGTTCATGTACAGTGCAAAACTCATTATTGCAGGTCAGGCCTGTTGCGTGTTTTGGGTCATTGACATGCAGGAAAGAAGGAAAAAGGACATAGAAGTATCATTTTGTTATTGGTCAAGAAATTTGAATAATGTCCAACTGATTTCAGTTGAATGACAAATAGACAATCCCTTGTTTAATCAGTAGATATACACCATTAACTCAAATAGCAAAGAAATACTAGTCCACTTATAATTGATGATTGCGCATGATGCATCCATCCATTCTATCGGAGAGGCTGTGTTTTTTTTCTTCTTGTGCTAAGGTTGATAGCATCACATATCTTATGCTTTTGTTTCTCAAGTAGAGCCTTGAGATAGATGTGTCTGCAACCGTCCTCGAATGGTTGTGCAATAATAATGGTCCTAGCTAATTACTAGTATGCACTGCTTATAAAACAACTTGCTGCTCATTTCACTTTGAGTATGATGTTGCTGCTAAAGTAGCAACAACAACAGCCATGCTTTGGTTCCCCAAAATTCAGATGGCACTGGCATCTCTACATACACACACATATGAATATGCACCTCGGTTTGGTTCAGTTTGCATGTGTACCGTTGCTTTAACTTTGACTGAAACTATCTTGGTGGCACTTGCATCAATCTTGTGCTATGCCCTTGTATATGTCCTTGGAGAATATGACCATTGGACTGTAGGGGACGAACAACCTTGTCCTGCTCGAGGAGGAGGAGGATGGCCACCCCGAGCTCGAGGACGACACGGCAACAGGTAGCACTCACCCCCCTACCAAGGTGAAGGTCTGATCCGCCTGTTTAGATGGCCTGCTCTTGTCTTGTGATCTGAGGGCAGAAGAAAGCCATTGGCCTCAATTATATTTGCATGTGAGGGGAGCGATCCTTTTGGTAGATGTAGAGTATAGATTAGATATTCCACAAAACTCACCACACGAGTATACTACCTATATCCCCAAAATTCACCACACGAGCATACTACCTATGTCCAAATGTGGGTGTGATACTTTCGACATGAAACATGAATATCAGGTTGGGAGTTTGGAGTTTAATCAAATAACGCAGCAAGGCGATCATCGGTAGGGATGCACCTTTGAGGCGGCAAGGAGAGCTTCTCAAAGGCAGTACACATGGCTTATTACTGCTTGTATGTGAGTACGCAGATGTGGCGTCTATGGATAGAGGGTTAGGGGCGCAACGCAAGCGGTAGTAGGGGATACACAACCTGATTTGATTTGGTCAATCACGGGAAATGAAAGAAGGCCTAGGGTGCAAAGTTTGGATCGGTGGGTTGGTAGCGTTAGGCATAATAGAGATCAAACCTTTTTCATAGGCGTATGTAGGTTATTTCCTTGAAGCATTTTATCAAAATGGTGTAGTTGGGTAATATCTCTCAACTTAAATGTGAAGGGGAGATATTATTTCCTTGTAGAGGCCGAGGAATACATGGCGTACCGCTACATATGCAACCATGATTTTTTGTGGATGGTTACGAGAGAACCTGAAAGATACCATGGACCGAAGCATGGGCACATGAAGTTCCAACACCGAAGGGTGAGGAGACGGGCCCACGTCATTTACATCGGGAATATGCGAGCTTGATTCTTTGTGGATAGTGATGCCAAGACTATAGGATAAGGTGGATCCGGACACATGAGCAGATGAAGTGCCTGACACGAAGTAGGTTAACGAGCTGGACCCAAGTCATCTACACCACAAATTGCTCGAAGGTGTGCCGCGAATGATAGATGTACTTGAGGGGGGAGATAGCCTGTGAAAAGAACATACGGTTGCTCGATGATGACACATGTCTTGAGAGGATGGCGAGAACCCTAGATATGGTTAAGGCACGCCACGAGAACATCACCCCAGTCGCGAGATTCTCAGTGGTGTGCGGCAACCGAAGCCAAAAGGGCACCCCCGCAAGACCTTGAAACGCCAGAGCGGTGGGCGCACAAGCAATGGTGAGGAAAATCACATAAGGTACCAAGCAAGGCCATCCTGATCAGGGCTCCATTGCCAAGCTTATGTCCACCACTGCGATTCAGACAAACTTTCAACTGGCGTCTCTGTCTTCTCAAGATTTCCACGGTCCCATCAGGATGTATATATGTACTTTGTTTATTTTGAAAATTAATATATCACCAAAGAAATTGTAGTACTTGTCATTCTTTTAATTACTTAGTAGTTTGCATGATAGACTCAATCTTATATTTACTAATTAAGGCACCAAATAAGCGACCACGTTAATCCTCAAAAACTAAGAATATTATCCATCCGATCTCCATATTAAGCATCTGTAGCCGTCCATTGGACAACTCAAGAGTCCTGGGTTACTATCCCACGTCATGCTCCATGTAATGTGAAAAAAATCATCTCCCTGGCCAAATTCTTCCTCCCCCGATCTATCATGTGAGGCACTTGCGCATCATTCACAAATCCCTAGCGCAAATCCATCCCACGTCATGCTCCATGTAATGTGAAAAAAATCATCTCCCTGGCCAAATTCTTCCTCCCCCGATCTATCATGTGAGGCACTTGCGCATCATCCACAAATCCCTAGCGCTGCTCTTCCAGGTCGTCCTCCTCCTTCCTATCTTTTGTTGTCTTAATGCAAAACGATTCTGTGAGATCCTTGTGATCCTCTTCATCTTCACGTAGAAATCTGAATTGTCCCAACCACACTGCAGATCTGTGGTCCGTCTTGGACAAAGAGAAGGCCCTTTCAATCTCCATAGATGCCATGCCCCAACCAAACCGCAACCCATGATAAATGATGTTGTTGAGAAGGAGGCGCTACCTAAGTCTGATCGGACATATGCCATTGTTGGGGAAGCTACAAGTCGAAGAACTATGGTAGACTGATTGCAAGTAATTAAGGAGCTAGCAACGATCCAGTAGGTTTTTGTTATTAGGAATTTTTATGTAGTGCGACTTGATCTCAAAGAACAAGTACACCATTAGAGTTCGTTTTGGAGGATTTTGATGATGTGCGCTTAGTTACAGACTTATCTAAATACGTATAACTAGGATGGACAATATTTGTAGGAGCCATACAATCCAATTAGGGGATTCAGTTTGTCAAAGATGTTTCCACATATCCCTAGCGCTGCTCTTCTAGGTTGCCCCCTGCTTCCTATCTACGGTCTTCAAGTAAAGCGATTTAATGAGTCTCTTGCTGCAGAAATTTCAACTGCCACAAGAAGGCTGCAGACCTGCGGTTGATCTTGGCTGAGGTGTCATATAATCCAGTTAAGGGATTCCATTCATTGAAGATGTGGCTGTACTTTCGCACAACAAACTCAAGCACATCTTCTTATGTTCTTAGAAACTGGATGAGTTGTTTTGGAATTTCTTTGGTCTACTCCTCTATGCTTCTTATTGGGAAAGTTAGTATGCAAAAGTTATGCCCATCTTCTTAAATTCGGATGTAACTTTTCGAGTAGATGATTTTTCATATAAAAAACTTTTTCATCCGAGTTAGTATGCAAAAATTATGCCCATTTTTACAAATTTCAGAGAGATTTTGCAAATAAAGTCAAAATTCACACTTGCAATTCTTCCCAACAACTAGACCACATATCACATGGGAAACTTATCTTCTTTTATTTTTTTGACATTTCCATCATTTTCTTTTATTTTTTTTAAAACTGAAAAGGCGATCCACCGGGGGGGTAGAGTTTGAAAATGGGACCTTTAGTACTAGTTCGTGGCACGAACCGGGACTAAAGGTCTCAACCCCAATAGTCCCGGTTCGTGCCTCAAACCGGGACTAAAGATTAGACCTTTAGTCCCGGTTTGAGGCACGAACCGGGACCAATGGTTGTGGGCCGGGAGCGAGGCCCATTGGTCCCGGTTCATCCCACCAACCGGGACCAAAAGGTCCAGATGAACCGGGACCAATGGCCCACGTGGCCCGGCCGGCCCCCTGGGCTCACGAACCGGGACCAATGCCCCCATTGGTCCCGGTTCTGGACTGAACCGGGACTAATGGGCTGACCCGGCCTGGACCAAAGCCCTATTTTTCTACTAGTGAGTCCAATCTTGTGTTTATTCCTCCATGTCGGCAAAGAGTCAGTAGTCAATCTCCAAGCAAAATTGCGCACAGTGGGGGGTACATCACATCTCCATATATATTGCCAACATTTTCTACTACCATCTGGCGATGTGCTAGACGCCTCTGCAGTATTTCTGCGAGCTACTTCAAAAGCCAGCATATATGCTGATTTGACCGTGAAGACGCCGAGCTTCCCCGGCCCCCATGCAATCACATCCTCACCTAATCTTGGAGATGCCCGTATCTTTAAGATTTCTTCCACATCAGCTGATAAGAAGTACTGCTGAAGAAATACCAAGTTCCAAGAACCATTATCATTTAGCAAGTCGGACACAAAACAAATGCGACATCTTCCCTGCAGCGACACAGGTTTGTATGAAAAGGGCCTTGGAATCCAGTTATCTCTCCCCTTTGTTGGTAGTCAGAGTCACTAGGACAACTAACTGTGTTAGCATCTAGAGTTGTAACAAGCCACAGTCCGCCTATCTTGGTTGCGCAGCGATGATGCTACCATCTCCTACTACAAAGTACACGCCTTGCACCAGAAACAGCGCAACCATATGACATCTATCCGAGAGGGCGACCACGTGGTGACCGGGCATGAGGCCATGGCTGAGGCCGCCTACAACCACTTCTCCGATGTGCTCGGAAGTGCCATGGAGCATGACATCATGCTTGATCTCCATGTTTTGCGTGTTCAACACAATGCTACTCCGTGCGGTGGACCTAGGCCTTCTTCGACGCCTTACCACTCGGCACGCGGCCTCGAGTATATCGCTATACGCGGACGATGTTGTCATCTTTTGTCACCCGGACAGCCACGACATTACCACCGTGTGAACCATCCTGCACATATTCGGGCTTCATACAAACTTCGCCAAGTGTTCTGCCACCCCGATCCGGTGCGATGATGACAACAACATGATGATCACATCTGAGATGTAGTTCCCCATAGCCCAATTCCCCATCACATACCTCAGGTTGCCTCTCTCTGTCTGCAAGGCCTCCACGACTAGCTTGCTCCCGATCATTGACAAGCTCGGCCACAAGCTCTCCACTTGGCATGCTTCCATGATGTCCAACGGGCAACGGCGACCGCCTTGCTCTCGTGCATCACGTACTTAGTGCTATCCCGACATACTTCCTTACCGCCTTTGCTCTCAACCAATCCATCCTCAAGAAATTCAACTGCATCATCTAGATGCTCGAGGTGCCCGACTGTAGATCCTCTAATCATCTAGATCCGGCACTCAAAGGCTCCACCCTCCCCCACGGCTTGGGTTCGGGAGCCTCCCCAAAACTTCATCGGGATCCGCCAGAACCGGCAACGGCGAGCCAGAGGTGGCCGGATCCGGTACAGGTTGGTCTCTCCCCTCCTTCTTCGCCCACCCTCTCCTCCTTACCTCACGCCACTTGTCTTCCCTTTTTTGCAGGTCGCCATGGCGCGGACGGCGATGACGGCAGGAGGGGCACACACATCCGTGGAATGGGACGCCGCCATGGAGATGGAGATCCTTCTTCACACCACGCAGAGGCCCCATGGAGCCTCCCTCCTTCTTCGGTGACTTCTTCTCAGGCCCCACCACTACCTCTGCCCTCCCCCTCCTCTACTTTGAGTTGCACCATGCTTTGTTTCAGATTCATCCACCCATGGGTGATACATGGCAAGTTAGGGGTTGCTGCAGTTTGAGGTTAATCCCTTGATTGGCTGCTGTTTAGGGTTGATTAGATTAGTTAGCTCAGTTGGCTGCTAGACTTTAGGAGTGCATACATGGGTATGACGTGCTCTGCACATTTAGGATTGAAGTATTGTGTTGCAGCACTCAGTGATGTTAATTTAGGGCATTTCAGTGTCAGTTCCACTATATTTCGGGGGACATTTAACAGTGCAATTTCATGGTTATTACAGTGTAATTTCAAGGTTCTTGCACTGTAAGTTCAGAGAATTACAATGTTAGTTTATGTGAATTCCCATGCATTTTACTGTGTAATTTAAGTGCAATGGAAATTATAGTGTAAATTCAGTGTAGTTTACTATGTAAATTTACGGAAATTACACTGTAATTCGTGTGCAACTTTTAGTGTAATTTACACTGTAATTTCAACGGATTTACAGTAGAGTAATTTAAGTGTAATTACAGTGTGCACTTTAGAGCAATCATACTATATATTTAGTGAATTTAAAGTATCACTCCATAACTTTCGGGTTTGTCTTTTTTCTCTACAAGTTACTGCTATACTTTGATTGATTCTACCCTTGCGTAAGAAACTTTGATGAGCACATAAATTTCTACTATGTAATTTGAGCAGCTTGGTAACCGTAATTTTCAGTTTCCTTTGTCCCTAGGCCCTTGTGCTTTAGAATTGCTATTTTTTGTCAGTGTACATGCTAGATCATGTGGTTTATGATACTTCTCTGGTCCTTATAAACAAAGTGACATGTTTGTGCTGTGGAATAGAAAGAATATTTCAGTGTCTCTCTTTAGGCCTTTTGTCAAATTGTTATGTGGTCTAGTGCAGCCTTACGAAACAAGGTTCTATGCAGTTCATGTACAGTGCAAAACTCTTTATTGCATGTCAGGCCTGTTGCATGCTTTGGGTCATTGACATGCAGGAAAGAAGGAAAAAGGACATAGAAGTATCATTTTGTTATTGGTCAAGAAATTTGAATAATGTCCAACTGATTTCAGTTGAATGATAAATAGACAATCCCTTGTTTAATCAGTAGATATACACCATTAACTCAAATAGAAAAGAAATACTAGTCCACTTATAATCAATGATTGCGCATGATGCATCCATCCATTCTATCGGAGAGGCTGTGTTCTTTTTCTTCTTGTGCTAAGGTTGATAGCATCACATATCTTATGCTTTTGTTTCTCAAGTAGAGCCTTGAGATAGATGTGTCTGCAACCGTCCTCGAATGGTTGTGCAATAATAATGGTCCTAGCTAATTACTAGTATGCACTGCTTATAAAACAACTTGCTGCTCATTTCACTTTGAGTATGTTGTTGCTGCTAAAGTAGCAACAACAACAACCATGCTTTGGTTCCCCAAAATTCAGATGGCACTGGCATCTCTACATACACACACATATATGAATATGCACCTCGGTTTGGTTCAGTTTGCATGTGTACCGTTGCTTTAACTTTGACTGAAACTATCTTGGTGGCACTTGCATCAATGTTGTGCTCTGCCCTTGTATATGTCCTTGGAGAAGATGACCATTGGACTGTAGGGGACGAACAACCTTGTCCTGCTCGAGGAGGAGGAGGATGGCCACCCCGAGCTCGAGGACGACACGGCAACAGGTAGCACTCACCTCCCTACCAAGGTGAAGGTCCGATCCGCCTGTTTAGATGGTCTGCTCTTGTCTTGTGATCTGAGGGGAGAAGAAAGCCATCGGCCTCAATTATATTTGCATGTGAGGGGAGCGATCCTTTTGGTAGATGCAGAGTATAGATTAGATATTCCACAAAACTCACCACACGAGTATACTACCTATATCCACAAAATTCACCACACGAGCATACTACCTATGTCCAAATGTGGTTGTGATACTTTCGACATGAAACATGAATATCAGGTTCGGAGTTTGGAGTTTAATCAAATAACGCAGCAAGGCGATCATCGGTAGGGATGGACCTTTGAGGCGGCAAGGAGAGCTTCTCAAAGGCAGTACACATGGCTTATTACTGCTTGTATGTGTGTACGCAGATGTGGCGTCTATGGATAGACGGTTAGGGGCGCAACTGTAGCGACCAGACCTCAAACAGTCTGATCTCTGTGCTCCGGTGTCATCCCTGGATCAGTAATGCTGACACCACACATTACTCGGAGGATTTATAGCAGAGTAGCAATCACACACTTATTACATCGAGTGTCTCAAAAGAGAACTTATTACAATAAATATGGCTTAAGGCCATCTAATCACGATAACTGCGGAAGGCTTGGAAGATAAGTGAGTCCATCAACTCCATCGGCATCACTAAGTATAGAACCACGACCTAAAAACTCCTTAATCATCGTCTGAAAAGTCTGCAACATTAACGTTGCAGCCCGAAAACGGGTCAGCACATGGAATATGCTGGCAAGGTAACACATAGAGAGTAATGGAATGCAATAGCTATACTATATGCATATTTGGCTGGTGGAAAGCTCTATGGTTACAGTTGTTGCGTAAAGCCAATTTTTCCCTACTTCAAAGGAATAAAATTAATTACTATCATGGTGGTTGTTAAACATTGAGAATGGTTGACAGCATTCTCAATCCCAATTAAGTAACACTATTAAAACCCCACAATATTAATTTAGAGTAACATGTTGAGATTCACATGATAATCCAGGTACTAGATACTCAAGATGTCCATATTCGGGGACACGGCTAACCATGATTAGTTTGTTACACTCTGCAGAGGTTTGCGCACTTTTCCCCACAAGACTCGATCGCCTCCGTTTGGTTTCTCGCACTACAGGGTGTTTGAGAAGATGGATGACCGAGACACAGTCTTTCAGAAGCGCTAGCACCTTACGACGTAGACCGGTACACCTACTTTCCCCTACATCTGCTAGTCTACCACTGTAAGAGTTCGCACAACTTAGTCAAGTATGCCAGAGCCCATAATGGCTTGTGGCTGCACTCGGAAGTTTCTAGGATGAATAATCTCATGATCCCTTTGAGCCTGGGTGGCGGTCCAAAACAAAACAGGCAAGTCCTGGTAACCCCAGGTGCCTCAATCCACCCAGATGTGTGTTAGGTTGCCACCTTAGATAAACCCTTAATTATAAATCTCACATCTGTCATGAATATCACTCACCCAATCCACGTCTACTGGCACAGCATGGCATAGTAAGCAAACGTAGAAGTAACTCCCAAAGGTTTGATAATAAACAGGTAATAGGTACTACCTCATCTACTTCCCATCCCACAATTTAATTAGATCCTAATAGCAGTGTGTGAGGATTGATCTAATGCAATAAAACTGGGTTGTAGAAAAGGTATGATCAAAGTGTTACTTGCCTTGCTGATGATCCGCGTAACCTAGAGATTCGAAGTAACAGGCGGCGCACTCCGGGTATTCTATCGCAGACAAACAACAAGCATACAATAAGTACTCATCTAATGCACAGGTAAAACTCAAATAGAAGATCTAACCAGAAAGTTCAACTTAAGAACTCTGGTTTGCAAAAAGTATCAAATCGAACGAAGCAAAAGAAAACAAACGGCGAAAGAAAACAACTTCGTTCTAGTAATCTGGATCTAGGGCAAATTTTACAGTAGCAAAAACATGTTTAAGTTAATTATTCGGAACGAGGATTTCGAGACGAAACTCCAGGCGCTTGAATCGCCTGATTCTGATAAATGAGCGAAAAGTTATACTAAAACGAAAATCGGATCAGAAATCGCGATTAGAAAATAACCGCGGAAATCCGACAAAAAAGAAAAAAAACAACGAACAGAATTTTTTTTAAAAAAAACTGCATGGAAAACGAGGCGGCGGCGAACCTCAGGCGGCGCGCGGCTCCGGCGGCGGCGGCGGCAGCAGCTAGAGGCGGCGACGGCGGCTAGAGGCGGCTGGGCCCTAGGGTTTCGGTGGGCTGGCTCGGCTCTCTCTCGCCCGGGGCGGCGCCTTATAAAGGCCCCGGCCAGGGAGTCCTGGCCGAGTACGGCCCGTAGTCGGTTCCGGTTTTTCTTTTAAATAATTCCGCTCGGAAGAAAAATAAAAAGAAATACTAAACGGACTCCAAAAATCAGAAAATAAATATTGCCGGGTTTCTAAAATCAAGTCCGATAAAGTGAACATTTATCTGGGCCCAAACTACAACTCTGAAAAACGCGCATTTTTCCTAAATTCAAATAAAAATACCGAAAAACTCCGAAATAAATCTTATTTGATTTTTTTATTAAATCATCAATATTTATATATTTTGGGAAAGTCATTTTATTCCCTCTCTCATATTTTTGAAATAGAAATACTTGATGATAAAATAAATAAAATCAAACGATCCTGTTTACATAATTTGAGAAAACTCAAATATGTAAATAACGAAATCCCCAACTCTCTCCGTGGGTCCTTGAGTTGCTTAGGATTTTCTAGGATCAAAACCAAAAGGAAAATAAAATATGATATGCATGATGACCTAATGTATAACATTCCAAACTGAAAATTTGGGATGTTACAAACCTACCCCCCTTAAGATGAATCTCGCCCTCGAGATTCGGGTTGGCTAGAAAATAGGTGAGGGTGGTCTTTGAGCAAATCTTCCTCTCGCTCCCAGGTGGCTTCATCCTCCGTGTGGTGGCTCCACTGAACTTTGCAAAACTTGATAACCTTGCTGCGAGTAACTCGGCTGGCAAACTCAAGAAACTTGACTGGTTTCTCCTCATAGGTCAAATTGTTATCCAACTGAATTGCTTCTAATGGCACTGTGTCTCTCAAAGGTATGTCAGCCATCTCCGCGTGACACTTCTTCAACTGAGAAACGGGGAACACATCATGCACTCCTGCCAATCCTTCTAGCAATTCCAACTTGTAGGCCACTTCTCCCATACGCTCCAAAACTCGATATGGTCCTACAAATCGTGGCGCTAACTTCCCCTTAACTCCAAAGCGCTTAATCCCTCGAAGTGGGGATACTCGAAGATAAGCTCTATCTCCGACTTCGTAAACTGTCTCCTTGCGTTTAGAATCTGCGTAGCTCTTCTGCCTGGACCGGGCTACCTTGAGCCTATCGCGAATCAACTTCACCTTCTGTTCAGACTCTTTAATCAGATCTGGTCCAAACAACTGGCGGTCTCCAACTTCGTCCCACGACAACGGTGTCCTGTACCTCCTTCCGTACAAAGCCTCGAAAGGTGCCATCTTCAAAATGGTCTGATAGCTATTGTTGTAAGAAAACTCTGCATATGGCAAATTATCGTCCCAACTAGATCCATAATCTAGCGCACAAGCTCTCAGCATATCCTCCAAAATCTGATTGACTCTCTCGGTCTGTCCATCTGTCTGCGGATGAAAAGCTGTACTAAATTCTAGCCTAGTACCCAAAGTCTCATGCAACTGCTTCCAGAACTTTGAGGTAAACTGGGTTCCTCTATCTAATACGATGCTCCTCGGAACTCCATGCAAACATACGATCCTGGTCATGTATATCTTTGCCAACTTAGCACTAGTGTAAGTGGTCTTTACTGGGATGAAATGTGCTACCTTCGTTAATCGATCAACTACAACCCAAATCGAGTCATAGCCTGAACGAGTCCTTGGTAATCCCATGATAAAATCCATGCCTAACTTATCCCACTTCCATTCGGGTATCGGCAATGGTTGCAACAATCCTTCTGGCTTCTGATGCTCTGCCTTTACTCTCTGACATACGTCACAAACTGCTACATACTCCGCAATATCCTTCTTCATTCCGGTCCACCAGAAAATATCCTTCAAATCCAAATACATCTTGGTATTTCCTGGGTGAATCGAATATGGTGAATCATGTGCCTCTTGCAAAATCAACTTTCTGATCTCCGGGTCATTGGGTATATAAACGGGTCTTCAAACCATAGGGTGGCGTGCTCATCCTCACGAAATCCTTTAGCTTTTCCTTTGCTCAGTTTCTCCTTTATAGCGGCAATCTCTTTGTCAGATTTCTGAGCTTCTCTGATTCTATCCATCAAAGTTGACTCAATCTCCAATGCTGCTACATAGCCTCTCAGAACTATTTCCAAACATAGTCCACGAAAATTTTCTGCTAACTCCTTGGGTATTTCTCCCGTCATTAACGTATTGACATGGCTCTTGCGGCTTAATGCATCAGCTACTACATTAGCTTTTCCGGGATGGTAATGTAATTTCATATCATAATCCTTGATGAGCTCCAACCATCTCCTTTGTCCGAGATTCAACTCCTTCTGCGTGAAAATGTACTTCAAACTCTTATGATCTGTGTACACCTCACAATGATTTCCAATGAGGAAATGTCTCCATGTCTTCAATGCATGCACTACGGCTGGTAACTCCAAATCATGCGTAGCATAATTCAATTCGTGGTGCTTCAGTTGTCGTGAAGCATACGAAACAACTCTTCCTTCCTGCATAAGCACTGCTCCAAGTCCTCGACGTGAAGCATCGCAATACACCTCATAATCCTTGGTTTGATCTGGCAAAATCAACACTGGTGAGGTAACCAAACGTTTCTTCAACTCCTGGAAACTTGCCTCACACTCCTCAGTCCATTTGAACTTAGTATCCTTCTTCAACAACTCCGTCATAGGCTTCGCAATCTTTGAGAAATTTTCAATAAATCTCCGGTAGTATCCTGCAAGTCCAAGAAAACTCTGGATCTCTCCAACTGTTGTTGGTGCTTCCCACTTGGTCACAGTTTCAACTTTAGCGGGATCAACAGCTATACCTTCTCCAGATATAACGTGTCCGAGGAATCCTACTTCCTTCAACCAAAATTCACATTTGTTGAACTTGGCATATAATTGATGTTCTCTGAGCTTTCCAAGTACCAAACGCAAATGTTCCTTATGCTCCTCTTCATTCTTCGAATATACCAGGATATCATCAATGAACACTACGACGAACTTATCCAAAAACTCCATAAACACTTTGTTCATCATGTTCGTAAAATAGGCAGGCGCGTTAGTCAGTCCAAATGACATAACGGTATACTCATACAGTCCATATCTTGTGGTGAATGTTGTCTTAGGTATATCCTGTTCTCGAATCTTCAATTGGTGGTATCCTGATCGCAAATCGATCTTGGAAAACACTTTAGCTCCTTGCAATCGATCAAACATATCATTGATCATTGGAAGCGGGTACTTGTTCTTGATCGTTACTTCGTTCAATCCTCGATAGTCAACAACCATCCTTAACGATCCATCCTTCTTCTCCACTAGAAGTACTGGTGATCCCCAAGGCGAAGAACTTGGGCGAATATATCCCTTATCCAGTAACTCCTTAATCTGCTTCTTAATTTCCACCAAATCTTTTGCTGGCAACCTATATGGTCTCTTTGATATTGGCCCAGTGCCTGGCAAAAGCTCAATCAAAAACTTAATGTCTCTATCCGGTGGCAGGCTTGGCAACTCTTCAGGGAATACATCAGGAAAATCCTTTACCACTGGTACTTCCTCCTGCACAACTCTTGATAAGGAATTTACTTGTGTCCTGTTTGGCGCATGTCGGGATACATACTTGATCCTTCTTCCTTCTGGCGTTGTGAGCAAAATTGTCTTACTGGCACAATCGATGTTTCCTCCATACATCGATAGCCAATCCATACCAAGAATCACATCCAGAACTTGGGATTCCAAAATAATTAAATCCGTTGGGAAAACATGCCTTCCTATACTTAATGGCACTTGAAAACATCCTTGACTGGCCATGTACTCCGCTCCTGGTGAGCTTACTAGCATAGGTGTTTTAAGAATCCTAGTGGGCAGGCTATACTTTTCCACAAATCCCCTTGATATGTATGAATGCGATGCACCAGTATCAAAAAGAATGAGTGCAGTAAATGACTTAACCAAAAACTTACCTATTACTGCATCGGGCTGAGCTTCAACCTCCTCCACATTAACGTGGTTCACCTGTCCCCTGTCGAAAGGGTTCGGCTTTTTCTAGAGCTTCCATTGCCGTTTTTTCCTTCAGGACAGTCATTTGCATAATGTCCTGGCTTCGAACACTTATAGCAAGTGACGTGGCTCAAGTCCTTCTTGGCTAGGGTTGATGGGGTGCTGCGGTTCTAGCCATTGCTTCCTCCATTCCCATTACCATTCTTGGTGCCATTGTGATTCTGTGAGCTACCTACTGCATGGGTATGCTGAAAATGTCCTCCTGGTCTAGGGGTAAAACGAGGCTTCTGCTGAGCTCCTGAATTATACTTTCCTTGTCCATACTTCCTCTTGCGATTCTCAATTTACTGCTGCTTCCCTTCAATCATAAGAGCACGATCTACCAACTCCTGGTAGTTGTTGAAGGTGGCTACCATCAACTGCATACTCAACTCATCATTCAGTCCTTCCAGGAATTTCTCCTGCTTAGCTGCATCTGTAGCAATGTCATCTGGGGCATAACGTGCTAGCTTACTAAACTCCTCCACATACTGGCCAACTGTCCGTCCTCCTTGGTGCAAGTTACGAAACTCACGCTTCTTCATGGCCATTGCTCCTGCTGAAACATGGGCAGTACGAAAAGCTTGCTGAAACTGGTCCCATGTGACAGTGTCGACTGGGAAGGTGGCTGTGAAATTCTCCCACCAAGATTCTGCGGGTCCTTCTAACTGATGTGCGGCAAACTTAACCTTCTCCACATCTGTGCATCCTGCTGTGGTCAACTCCCTAGCTATCTTGCGGAGCCAATCATCTGCTACTATCGGCTCGGTGCTACTGGAAAACACCTGCGGATTCAACCTAAGAAAACGGGCTAAGTGGTCAACAGGTGGGGGTGGTGTTGGTGGGGTGTTGTTGTTGTTCCCCTGATTCTGATTTTGAACTAGCAACTGCATCAAGGTGTTCTGCTGCTGGATAAACTGGGTGAGCTCCGGCGGAAAGGCAAATCCGGGGTCACGTCTCAGAGGCATCTGAGGGTTTAGAAAAGATGAGATATAAGAATAGAGGGGGTCTAAAGAGAAAACACTACCCATATGCACATGAGGCAAAAGCACACAATTCACTTCAATCAATCAAACAAAGGCATACAATCGATCTAACTATCGCAAAGTGCTCGGACTACTATATTTACATGGTGGACTACTACTACTGATGAGGTGGTCTACTAGAAATATTCTACGGTTGTAGACTCCATGATATCTGCTCCTGCTTCATCAACATAGTCATCTTCGCTACTATCTTGTTCCGAGTCGGTGCCGTCAATGATGATGTAGTCTTCCGGGCTAATCTCCTTGGGTTCTTCGTCTTCATCTAATGGTGTCGGGCCTCCCATAAATATTCCAATCTTCTTGATTAGATCGTCATTCTTCTCCACCAATACTTCAATTTCTTCTTCATAATCTTCGCATGTAGCCTTGAGTTCTTCCTCCAGTTCCCTGATTCTAGTCTTAGCCTTCTTCAGATCTATCATGTCAGCGCACATCTGATTCTCCTGTCGTCGAATGTGCTGGTTTAACTCCTGGATAAAAGCTGCAATTGATCTATTTTTCCTGGTGCTGATCATCTCCCAGTGTTCGTCTCGGCGTCCACAAATCTGGTAGATAGTATCCTTAAGATCCTTGCGGTAGACTTCTCCAATGCGTCCCATGGCGATGTGAGCTTCCATGCTCTTTCCTAGAATCCAAGTTGGTGCATCCAAAGAAAACTCTATGGGCTCAGTGACTGGCATGAACGTCCTTCCTGGAACTTGAACTTGAATCATCCAGCGCTCTTCTTCAGGTAGAGTGGCGTTGTACGTTCCTGTGAAGCTTGGTACTCCTATGTTCAGGTATCTAGTGACTTCCTTCAAGTGGCGTCCAAAGGGTGTATCTTCATCCGGTTGGGTGAACTTGTTCCTTGCATCCGCCATCCTAAAGAGTAGAAAAGATGAGAAGTCAGAAGAGAAGAGAGTGAGTAGTGATCTAGGTCTTTAGCTTAGTGGTCGTGTCCTACAGTCAGCGTGTGCTCTGATACCATCTCTGTAGCGACCAGACCTCAAACAGTCTGATCTCTGTGCTCCGGTGTCATCCCTGGATCAGTAATGCTGACACCACACAGTACTTGGAGGATTTATAGAAGAGTAGCAATCACACACTTATTACATCGAGTGTCTCAAAAGAGAACTTATTACAATAAATATGGCTTAAGGCCATCTAATAACGATAACAGCGGAAGGCTTGGAAGATAAGTGAGTCCATCAACTCCATCGGCATCACTAAGTATAGAACCATGACCTAAAAACTCCTTAATCGTCGTCTGAAAAGTCTGCAACATTAACGTTGCAGCCCGAAAATGGGTCAGCACATGGAATATGCTGGCAAGGTAACACATAGAGAGTAATGGAATGCAACAGCTATACTATATGCATATTTGGCTGGTGGAAAGCTCTATGGTTACAGTTTTTGCGTAAAGCCAATTTTTCCCTACTTCAAAGGAATAAAATTAATTACTATCATGGTGGTTGTTAAACATTGAGAATGGTTGACAGCATTCTCAATCCCAATTAAGTAACACCATTAAAACCCCACAATATTAATTTAGAGTAACATGTTGAGATTCACATGATAATCCAGGTACTAGATACTCAAGATGTCCATAACCGGGGACACGGCTAACCATGATTAGTTTGTTACACTCTGCAGAGGTTTACGCACTTTTCCCCACAAGACTCGATCGCCTACGTTTGGTTTCTCGCACTACAGGGTGTTTGAGAAGACGGATGACCGAGACACAGTCTTTCAGAAGCACTAGCACCTTACGACGGATAGACCGGTACACCTACTTTCCCCTACATCTGCTAGTCTACCCTGTAAGAGTTCACACAACTTAATCAAGTATGCCAGAGCTATAATGGCTTGTGGCTGCACACAGAAGTTTCTAGTATGAATAATCTCATGATCCCTTTGAGCCTGGGTGGCGGTCCAAATAAAACAGGCAAGTCCTGGAAACCCCAGGTGCCTCAAACCACCCAGATGTGTGTTAGGTTGCCACCTTAGATAAACCCTTAATTATCAATCTCACATCTGTCATGGATATCACTCACCCAATCCACGTCTACTAGCATAGCATGGCATAATAAACAAACGTAGAAGTAACTCCCAAAGGTTTGATAATAAACAGGTAATAGGTACTACCTCATCTACTTCCCATCCCACAATTTAATTAGATCCTAATCAAGCAGTGTGTGAGGATTGATCTAATGCAATAAAACTGGGTTGTAGAAAAGGTATGATCAAAGTGTTACTTGCCTTGCTGATGATCCACGTAACCTAGAGATTCAAAGTAACAGGCGGCGCCCTCCGGGTATTCTATCGCAAACAAACAACAAGCATACAATAAGTACTCATCTAATGCACAGGTAAAACTCAAATTGAAGATCTAACCAGAAAGTTCAACTTAAGAACCCTGGTTTGCAAAAAGAATCAAATCGAACGAAGCAAAAGAAAACAAACGGCGAAAGAAAACAACTTCGTTCTAGTAATCTGGATCAAGGGCAAATTTTACAGTAGCAAAAACATGTTTATGTTGATTAATCGGAAAGAGGGTTTCGAGACGAAACTCCATGCGCTTGAATCGCCTGATTCCGATAAACGAGCGAAAAGTTATACTAAAACGAAAATCGGATCAGAAATCGCGATCAGAAAATAACCGCGGAAATCCGATGAAAAAGAAAAAAAACGACGAACAGAATTTTTTTTAAAGAAAAACTACACGGAAAACGAGGCGGCGGCTCAGGCGGCGGCGGCGGCGGCTCAGGCGGCTAGGCCCTAGGGTTTCGGTGGGCTGGCTCGGCTCTCTCTCGCCCGGGGCGGCGCCTTATAAAGGCCCCGGCCAGGGAGTCCTGGCCGAGTACGGCCCGTAGTCGGTTCCGGTTTTTTTTAAATAATTCCGCTCGCAAGAAAAATAAAAAGAAATACTAAACGGACTCTAAAAATCACGAAATAAATTTTGCCGGGTTTCTAAAATCAAGCCCGATTAAGTGAACATTTATCTGGGCCCAAACTACAACTTTGAAAAACGCGCATTTTTCCTAAATTCAAATAAAAATACCGAAAAACTCCAAAATAAATCTTATTTGATTTTTTTATTAAATCCTCAATATTTCTATATTTTGGGAAAGTCATTTTATTCCCTCTCTCATATTTTTGTAATAGAAATAATTGATGATAAAATAAATAAAATCAAACGATCATGTTTACATAATTTGAGAAAACTCAAATATGTAAATAACAAAATCCCCAACTCTCTCCGTGGGTACTTGAGTTGCTTAGGATTTTCTAGGATCAAAACCAAAAGCAAAATAAAATATGATATGCATGATGAACTAATGTATAACATTCCAAACTGAAAATTTGGGATGTTACAGCAACGCAAGCGACAGTAGGGGATACACAACCTGATTTGATTTGGTCAATCACGGGAAATGGGAGAAGGCCTAGGGCGCAAAGTTTGGATCGGTGGGTTGGTAGCGTTAGGCATAATAGAGATCAAATCTTTTTCATAGGCGTATGTAGGTTATTTCCTTGACGCATTTTATCAAAATGGTGTAGGTGGGTAATATCTCTCAACTTAAATGTGAAGGGGAGATATTATTTCCTTGTAGAGGCCGAGGAATACATGGCGTACCGCTACATATGCAACCATGATTTTTTGTGGATGGTTACGAGAGAACCTGAAAGATACCATGGACCGAAGCATGGGCACACGACATACTTCCTCACCACCTTTTCTCCCAGCCAATCCATCCTCAAGAAATTCAACCGCATCATCTAGATGCTCGAGGTGCCCGACTGTAGATGCTCTAATCATCTAGATCCGGCGCTCAAAGGCTCCACCCTCCCCCACGGCTTGGGTTCGGGCGCCTCCCCAAAACTTCGTCGGGATCCGCCACAGCCGGCAATGACGAGGCCAGAGGTGGCCGGATCCGGCACAGGTTGGTCTCTCCCCTCCTTCTTCGCCCACCCTCTCCTCCTTACCTCACGCCACTTGTCTTCCCTTTTTTGCAGGTCGCCATGGTGCGGACGGCGATGACGGCAGGAGGGGCACACACATCCGTGGAATGGGACGCCGCCATGGACATGGAGATCCTTCTTCACACCACGCAGAGGCCCCATGGAGCCTCCCTCCTTCTTCGGTGACTTCTTCTCAGGCCCCACCACTACCTCTGCCCTCCCCCCTCCTCTACTTTGAGTTGCACCATGCTTTTTTTCAGATTCATCCACCCATGGGTGATACATGGCAAGTTAGGGGTTGCTGCAGTTTGAGGTTAATCCCTTGATTGGCTGCTGTTTAGGGTTGATTAGATTAGTTAGCTCAGTTGACTGCTAGACTTTAGGAGTGCATACATGGGTATGACGTGCTCTACAAATTTAGGATTGAAGTATTATGTTTGCAGCACTCAGTGACGTTAATTTAGGGCATTTCAGTGTCAGTTCCACTATATTTCGGGGGACATTTAACAGTGCAATTTCATGGTTATTACAATGTAATTTCAAGGTTCTTGCACTATAAGTTCAGAGAATTACAATGTTAGTTTATGTGAATTCCCGTGCATTTTACTGTGTAATTTAAGTGCAATGGAAATTATAGTGTAAATTCAGTGTAATTTACTATGTAAATTTACGGAAATTACACTGTAATTTGTGTGCAACTTTTAGTGTAATTTACACTATAATTTCAACGGGTTTACAGTAGAGTAATTTAAGTGTAATTACAGTGTGCACTTTAGAGCAATCATACTATATATTTAGTGAATTTAAAGTATCACTGCATACCTTTCGGGTTTGTCTTTTTTCTCTACAAGTTACTGCTATACTGTTGATTGATTCTACCCTTGCTATACTGTTGATTGATTCTACCCTTGCGTAAGAAACTTTGATGAGCACATAATTTTCTACTATGTAATTTGAGAAGCTTGGTAACCGTAATTTTCAGTTTCCTTTGACCCTAGGCCCTTGTGCTTTAGAATTGCTATTTTTTGTCAGTGTACATGCTAGATCATGTGGTTTATGATACTTCTCTGGTCCTTATAAACAAAGTGACATGTTTGTGCTGTGGAATAGAAAGAATATTTCAGTGTCTCTCTTTAGGCCTTTTGTCGAATTGTTATGTGGTCCAGCGCAGCCTTACGAAAAAGGGTTCTATGCAGTTCATGTACAGTGCAAAACTCATTATTGCAGGTCAGGCCTGTTGCATGTTTTGGGTCATTGACATGCAGGAAAGAAGGAAAAAGGACATAGAAGTATCATTTTGTTATTGGTCAAGAAATTTGAATAATGTCCAACTGATTTCAGTTGAATGACAAATAGACAATCCCTTGTTTAATCATTAGATATACACCATTAACTCAAATAGCAAAGAAATACTAGTCCACTTATAATCGATGATTGCGCATGATGCATCCATCCATTCTATCAGAGAGGCTGTGTTTTTTTTCTTCTTGTGCTAAGTTTGATAGCATCACATATCTTATGCTTTTGTTTCTCAAGTAGAGCCTTGAGATAGATGTGTCTGCAACCGTCCTCGAATGGTTGTGCAATAATAATGGTCCTAGCTAATTACTAGTATGCACTGCTTATAAAACAACTTGCTGCTCGTTTCACTTTGAGTATGTTGCTGCTGCTAAAGTAGCAACAACAACAGCCATGCTTTGGTTCCCCAAAATTCAGATGCCACTAGCATCTCTACATACACACACATATGAATATGCACCTCGGTTTGGTTCAGTTTGCATGTGTACCGTTGCTTTAACTTTGACTGAAACTATCTTGGTGGCACTTGCATCAATGTTGTGCTCTGCCCTTGTATATGTCCTTAGAGAAGATGACCATTGGACTGTAGGGGACGAACAACCTTGTCCTGCTCGAGGAGGAGGAGGATGGCCACCCCGAGCTCGAGGACGACACGGCAACAGGTAGCACTCACCTCCCTACCAAGGTGAAGGTCCGATCCGCTTGTTTAGATGGTCTGCTCTTGTCTTGTGATCTGAGGGGAGAAGAAAGCCATTGGCCTCAATTATATTTGCATGTGACGGGAGCGATCCCTTTGGTAGATGCAGAGTATAGATTAGATATTCCACAAAACTCACCACATGAGTATACTACCTATATCCACAAAATTCACCACACGAGCATACTACCTATGTCCAAATGTTGGGAGTTTGGAGTTTAATCAAATAACGCAGCAAGGCGATCATCGGTAGGGATGCACCTTTGAGGCGGTAAGGAGAGCTTCTCAAAGGCAGTACACATGGCTTATTACTGCTTGTATGTGAGTACGCAGATGTGGCGTCTATGGATAGAGGGTTAGGGGCGCAACGCAAGCGGCAGTAGGGGATACACAACCTGATTTGATTTGGTCAATCACGGGAAATGGGAGAAGGCCTAGGGTGCAAAGTTTGGATCGGTGGGTTGGTAGCGTTAGGCATAATAGAGATCAAACCTTTTTCATAGGCATATGTAGGTTATTTCCTTGAAGCATTTTATCAAAATGGTGTAGGTGGGTAATATCTCTCAACTTAAATGTGAACGGGAGATATTATTTCCTTGTAGAGGCCGAGGAATACATGGCGTACCGCTACATATGCAACCATGATTTTTTGTGGATGGTTACGAGAGAACCTGAAAGATACCATAGACCGAAGCATGGGCACATGAAGTTCCAACACCGAAGGGTAAGGAGACGGGCCCGCGTCATTTACGTCGGGAATATGCGACCTTGATTCTTTGTGGATAGTGATGCCAAGACTATAGGATAAGGTGGATCCGGACACATGAGCAGATGAAGTGCCTGACACGAAGTAGGTTAACGAGCTGGACCCAAGTCATCTACACCGCAAATTGGTCGAAGGTGTGCCGCGAATGATAGATGTACTTGAGGGGGGAGAAAGCCTGTGAAAAGAACATACGGTTGCTCGATGATGACACATGTCTTGAGAGGATGGCGAGAACCCTAGATATGGTTAAGGCACGCCACGAGAACATCACCCCGGTCGCGAGATTCTCAGTGGTGTGCGGCAACCGAAGCCAAAAGGGCACCCCCGCAAGACCTTGAAACGCCAGAGCGGTGGGTGCACAAGCAATGGTGTGGAAAATCACATAAGGTACCAAGCAAGGCCATCCTGATCAGGGCTCCATTGCCAAGCTTATGTCCACCACTGCGATTCAGACAAATTTTCAACTGGCGTCTCTGTCTTCTCAAGATTTCCACGGTCCCATCAGGATGTATATATGTACTTTGTTTATTTTGAAAATTAATATATCACTAAAGAAATTGTAGTACTTGTCATTCTTTTAATTACTTAGTAGTTTGCATGATAGACTCAATCTTATATTTACTAATTAGAGGCACCAAATAAGCGACCACGTTAATCCTCAAAAACTAAGAATATTATCCATCCGATCTCCATATTAAGTATCTGTAGCCGTCCATTGGACAACTCAAGAGTCCTGGGTTACTATCCCACGTCATGCTCCATGTAATGTGAAAAAAAAAGCATCTCCTTGGCCAAATCCATCCCACGTCATGCTCCATGTAATGTGAAAAAAATCATCTCCCTGGCCAAATTCTTCCTCCCCCGATCTATCATGTGAGGCACTTGCGCATCATCCACAAATCCCTAGCGCTGCTCTTCCAGGTCGTCCTCCTCCTTCCTATCTTTTGCTGTCTTAATGCAAAACAATTCCATGAGATCCTTGTGATCCTCTTCATCTTCACATAGAAATCTGAACTGTCCCAACCACGCTGCAGATCTGTGGTCCGTCTTGGTGCCCCCTGCTTCCTATCTACGGTCTTCAAGTAAAGCGATTTAATGAGTCTCTTGCTGCAGAAATTTCAACTGCCACAAGAAGGCTGCAGACCTGCGGTTCATCTTGGCTGAGGTGTCATACAATCCAGTTAAGGGATTCCATTCATTGAAGATGTGGCTGTACTTTCGCACAACAAACTCAAGCACATCTTCTTATGTTCTTAGAAACTGGATGAGTTGTTTTGGACTTACTTTGGTCTACTCCCCTATGCTTCTTATTGGGAAAGTTAGTATGCAAAAGTTATGCCCATCTTCTTAAATTCGGATGTAACTTTTGGAGTAGATGATTTTTCATATAAAAAACTTTTTCATCCGAGTTAGTATGCAAAAGTTATGCCCATTTTTACAAATTTCAGAGAGATTTTGCAAATAAAGTCAAAATTCACATTTGCAAATTTTCCCAACAACTAGACCACATATCACATGGGAACTTATTTTCTTTTATTTTTTTGACATTTCCATCATTTTCTTTTATTTTTTTTAAAACTGAAAAGGCGATCCACCGGGGGGGTAGAGTTTGAAAATGGGACCTTTAGTACTAGTTCGTGGCACGAACCGGGACTAAAGGTCTCAACCCCAATAGTCCCGGTTCGTGCCTCAAACCGGGACTAAAGGTCTAATCTTTAGTCCCGGTTTGAGGCACGAACCGGGAGCAATGGTTGTGGGCCAGGAGCGAGGCCCATTGGTCCCGGTTCATCCCACCAACCGGGACCAAAAGGTCCAGATGAACCGGGACCAATGGCCCACGTGGCCCGGCCGGCCACCTGGGCTCATGAACCGGGACCAATGCCCCCATTGGTCCCGGTTCTGGACTGAACCGGGACTAATGGGCTGACCCGGCCTGGACCAAAGCCCTGTTTTCTACTAGTGAGTCCAATCTTGTGTTTATTCCTCCATGTCGGCAAAGAGTCAGTAGTCAATCTCCAAGCAAAATTGCGCACAGTGGGGGGTACATCACATCTCCATATATATTGCCAGCATTTTCTACTACCATCTGGCGATGTGCTAGACGCCTCTGCAGTATTTCTGTGAGCTACTTCAAAAGCCAGCATATATGCTGATTTGACCGTGAAGACGCCGAGCTTCCCTGGCCCCCATGCAATCACATCCTCACCTAATCTTGGAGATGCCCGTATCTTTAAGATTTCTTCCACATCAGCTGATGGGAAGTACTGCTGAAGAAGTACCAAGTTCCAAGAACCATTATCATTTAGCAAGTCGGACACAAAACGAATGCGACATCTTCCCTGCAGCGACACAGGTTTGTATGAAGAGGGCCTTGGAATCCAGTTATCTCTCCCCTTTGTTGGTAGTCAGAGTCACTAGGACAACTAACTGTGTTAGCATCTAGAGTTGTAACAAGCCATAGTCCCCCAATCTTGGTTCGCAGCGATGATGCTACCATCTCCTACTACAAATTACACGCCTTGCACCGGAAACAGCGCAACCATATGACATCTATCCGTGTGGGCGACCACGTGGTGACCGGGCATGAGGCCATGGCTGAGGCCGCCTACAACCACTTCTCCGATGTGCTCGGAAGTGCCACGGAGCATGACATCACGCTTGATCTCCGCGTTTTGCGTGTTCAACACAATGCTACTCCGTGCGGTGGACCTAGGCCTTCTTCGACGCCTTACCACTCGGCACGTGGCCTCGAGTATATCGCTATACCCGGACGATGTTGTCATCTTTTGTCACCCGGAGAGCCACGACATTACCACCGTGTGAACCATCCTGCACATATTCGGGCTTCATACAAACTTCGCCAAGTGTTCTGCCACCCCGATCCAGTGCGATGATGACAACAACATGATGATCACATCTGAGATGAAGTGCCCCATAGCCCAGTTCCCCATCACATACCTCGGGTTGCCTCTCTCTGTCTGCAAGGCCTCCACGACTAGCTTGCTCCCGATCATCGACAAGCTCGGCCACAAGCTCTCCACTTGGCATGCTTCCATGATGTCCAACGGGCAACGGCGACCGCCTTGCTCTCGTGCATCACGTACTTAGTGCTATCCCGACATACTTCCTCACCGCCTTTGCTCTCAACCAATCCATCCTCAAGAAATTCAACCGCATCATCCGCGGATTCCTTTGGGCGGGAGGCACCGAAGGCAATTGGGGTCAATGACGTGTTAACTGACAGCAAGTTTGTCGGCCAATCTCTCTTGGCGGTCTTAGCATCAGGGACATTCAAAGGACCGGCATCACCCTCCGTGCGCGGTTGCTTTGGTTACAGTGCACCGACCCCTTGCAACCCTGGAGCCACTTACACATACCTCACGACCCAGACGTGGCTGCCATCTTCAGCGCGTCTACAACCTGGGATCTTGGGTCTGGCGTCACCTGCAGATTCTGGTCCGACCACTTGATAGAGGGTAGATCCGTGGCTGAGATCCCCCCAGTCCTCGCCTCGTCCCTCGACGCCGACGCAAGACTCGCACCGTTCGCGAGGGCCTCCACCTTAGAGCCTGGGTGCAAGAGATTCATGGAGAACTCGGACCGACGGCCATATTGCAATATGTTGATCTTGAGCGTCGTGTGCGCCACATTGACCAGATGAGCCGGATACACTCAAATGGCGCTGGACCGCCTCCGCTATGAAATGTCTATGATGGGAGAATTTAAATTCTTCTTAGGTCTTCAAATTCTTCAACAGCGCAATGGCATCTTCATATTTCAGTAGAAATACCTCAAGGATGTATTGTGGAAATTCGGCATGAAAGATTGCAAAGGCGTCAAAATCCTTATGCCCACAAATGGCCATCTATGCACTGATGAAAATGGTATTGACTTTGATCAAAAGGTATACCGCTCCATGATTGGTTCTTTATTGTATTTATGTGCATCTAGGCCAGATATTATGCTTAGTGTTTGCATGTGTGCCCGATTTCAACCTGCACTGAAGGAATCACACCATAAGGCTGTGAAGCATATTCTTCGTTATCTAGCTTACACACCAACACTTGGATATGGTATCCCAAGGGCTCGGCTTTTGATCTCATTGGGTACTCACTCTGACTATGCTGGTGATCCTGTGGACCGCAAGTCAACATCAGGCACATGCCATTTCCTTAGACGATCCTTGGTCTGTTAGTCCTCGAAGAAACAGAACTGCGTATCACTGTCTACTGCTGAAGCTGAGTACATTGCTGCTGGTTCTTGCTGTTCTCAATTGCTATGGATGAAGCAAACCCTCAAGGACTACGGCTTTAATGTAAAGAATGTGCCTCTCTACTGTGACAATGAGAGTGCCATCAAGATTGCTCATAACCCACTTCAGCAGTCGAAGACAAAGCACATTCAGATTTGTCATCATTTTCTTCGTGATCATGTGTTGAAGGGCGACATTTCTATTGAGCATGTGAAGACTGGAGAACAGCTAGCCGGTATCTTCACAAAGCCTTTGGATGAGAAGAGATTTAGCAAGTTGCGGTGTGAGCTAAATATCCTAGAATCTTCGAATGTCCTTTGAAAAGGACACACATCCTAACACTTGTGCAAAGTTGATGACTTAGACGTGCAACACACGAAGAAACGTTTTTCTTCATTCAATGAAGATTAACACTCTAAGTGTGAAGAAATTAACGAAGAATTTGATTCTCCGAGCCCTTCGACAATTGTACATGGTGTTTGAAATCATCATTCTTATACGGTGGGTCACGCCACCACCAAAAGTTGAAAATCTTGAATTTGAGTTTTTACTCATTTTTGAATTTCCTCAGTTGTTCAAATTCTTCAACTTTTTGATGTCTTCACTCTTTCCATTGTTGTTCTTCATTGGCTATATATATATAAGGTGGGTCTATTATGATAACACCCTTTAAGACCCTTATTCTGCTAACACTACCTACCTCACCGTAGCTACAGACTAACCCAAAAAAACAACTGGACCGAACTGCTCGCGCAAAGGGAAAACCCAGCCCACCTTATCTTCTCATACCCACTCCCCCAATTCCATCTCTATCTCTCCCGCAACCTCCCTTGCGCGGACGTCGCCAAACCACCACCTCCCTTGTGCCGCCGCGCCGCGACCTCCTCTGCGCCGCCGCGCCGCAACCTCCTCTGTGCGGCCGAGTCCGCTCCCCGGTGATTCCCGATCCGCAGCTCCCCCCATCGCCCCTGCCTTCCTCTGCGCGCCACCGCTCCAGGTCGCGGCCACCGCGTTCCACCACCAGCAGCACATCAGTATGGCGGTAGTGCGGCCCCGCTTCCGTTCCTCCATGGCCGACCCCCTACCTCCCACCTTCTCCCTCCCGCCCCGATCGACAACCTTCATCGCCGCCCCGGTCGTGTTGCCCCTCCCGACCCTGCGCCGCCGGATCCGGGCGACCACGCCGGCGTGCCCTTCCACGAGCTTTCCCGTCGCGACCCTACCACGAGCTGCTCCAGCCCGACCCTGCTTCTTCAACAACGGCACGGTG
Source organism: Triticum urartu (assembly GCF_003073215.2). Taxonomy (NCBI): domain Eukaryota; kingdom Viridiplantae; phylum Streptophyta; class Magnoliopsida; order Poales; family Poaceae; genus Triticum; species Triticum urartu. The sequence goes on from NC_053025.1 coordinate 593,022,183, forward strand.
GCAACTCCCCTTAGTTCTCTGCTGCACCGGGGTCGCGAGCTCCGTTCACGGGCTCGCCGGATCTCATGATTGGGGCGCTGGCGATGTGCTCTCCTACTCCACCGTGCCCCTCCTCTACTTCAACTCCTATGCCCGTGCCTCCCGTGGACTCATCGGCGCACAGGCCGCGCTGGATCCACGCTGGTTCGAGGCCCCGATGGCCTCCTCTTCCTGCTAAGTTGCTGAGATCCGTCGGGGTATCAAGTTGTTTTGTCGGCCCAATACTCCTTCTACATTCCCTTGCCGGCGGTTGTGCAACTTCGGTGAACACCGCTACTCGCGCGCGGATGACGACGGCGCAGTGGCACTGCAGTTCACTTTGCAGGGGATCCGTTGATGCGGCCGTGGAGTTTGGCCCACAGGTGCATGAAGTTATCTTGCCCCCCTCCCACAGTTTACCCTTCCGCATGAGCCCCATGCTGTAGTCCATTGGGAAGAAGCTCGTGGTGTGGATGCTCAGTGACAGTGCTGATGCGTTTCAGATTTGTTTTTCTGCAATTTGTAGGCGACGCTGGAGCCTTGCAGTCCATTGGCTCGGGGGCGAGCAGTGGAGAGGACACACGTGCGTGCAGTTCCCTGTCCATTGAAAATGTAGAAGCCCATCTTGCTGCAGTGTATCTGAGCATATGGCCTGCAAGTGCTGCTCTTTTCCCAGATTGAAAACATTGCGGTGTGGTTGGCTGGCCATCGACGTGCACTTCGCTTTGGGGGGCAGTACGTTCTTTGTGGATGTGCACTTCGTTCGGCCCGAGCGGCATGAAGCTCCGTTTGCGCGCATGTGTGGCTCGGCTAAATAGTTTGTGCAGTTCGCATGATACCTTTATTATGTGATGCCTCCCTAGTTGCTGGAGTTCACTTCTTTGTATTTATTGAAACATCATGTAGTGCATTGTGAAACTCTCTGTTGTTCACTAGTAAAAACAAATAGCGGTTCCCTTTGTAAAAAAAGTGCAGCCCCTTAGTGGTTCACCTTGTAGAAAATGAGAAAGAAATCCCCATGGGAGGTTCACTTCTTTTTCTAATGCAATTTGTTTGGTTTGTGGGATGATTGAAAAAAGAAGTTCACTCCACTTGTTTAGCAGCTCATACCCCTTTGTATGAAATGCAATTTGTTTCGTGTGTCTCAAAATCAGTCAACTACATCAACAAGTGTAGTGCGTTTGGTTTTCGGATGTGGTTCATTTTTTAGAGTGATGTTGTTCACTTGTGCCGAACATGAAAGCGCAAAAAAAATTAGCAAAACAATAAAAATAGTAATGCGGTTCACTACGATATATGATGTGGTGCGCTTGCTCGCGTCTCTGCGGTCCACTGTTGTTCATAAAAAATTGAAAAAAAACATCAAAAACTCGTCCAAGAAAAATATACATCCGACAAAGGAAACCATGAAGTTCACTTGCCTGTCTGATGAAGTGCGGTTTCGTCCGATGCAGTGCGGTTTTCTGTCGAATGACGTTCACTCACCGATTTGGGTGTCGCAAAAAACAGTGTCCGCATTTTCGTAATTTTAAAATTGCTCTTAAACCGTAAGGATGAGAGAGAGTGTTCTACATGAAAAAGTTGCGTCTCGTCGATATCTTTCCAATGCCATATCATTTGAATCATTTTGACAAGCAGTTTGTAAAAATTTCGCAAAAAATGACCGCTGCCACTCATCGTCCACCGCACCATTTTAAAAATTAACTTAAAACCGTAGGGAATCTCGAAACCATTTCTACATATGGAAGTTGCGCCTTGTCCATAGCTTCCCAACGACGTATTACACGCCTCATTTCGATAAACGGTTTAAAAACTACAGGGAAAACAGTATAGAAAATTGCAAAAATTTCAAAAAACGTAATTTCGCGATTTAGTAAATTTGAAACTGCTCTTAAACCAAAACGAATTAGAGAAAATAATAGATATGGAAAAGATGCGCCTCAACGATATCTTTCCAACGGCGTATCATTTGCTTTATTCCGATGAGCGGTTTTGAAAAAATCATGAAAATACGCTCGCTACCACTCGTCATCCGCAGCACCGTTTTTGACACTGCTCTTAAACCGCGGGGATCTCGAAAAGTGTTCAACATGGCAAAGTTGTGCCTAATCCATAGCTTCTCCACGGTATATTACACGCGTCATTCCAATAAACGGTTAAAAAATTAGAGTGAAAAAACTACCGAAAATACACAGCGTGTAGTTTTTTCGACACGAAGTTCACTCGCCTGAGTACTGCAGCACACTTGGTTCAAACAATGACGTGCACTTGCATTGAGCGTGCACTTCGGAAGTGTTATCAGAATAACTATTCTGCTAATATTAGCATAATAGACATATATATATATATATATATATATATATATATATATATACCTCTGGGCTATTCTGTTACCCTATGGTGAATTCAAGCGGTTGAACTGATGCTTTTTGTTCCTGTTAAAAATCGTCTTCTTTAGTTCAAAAGTTTTTGCAATTTTTTTATCAAAACAGGGCGTGTAATATATCTTTGGAAAGCTCTTGACATCCACATTACAATCTTATAATTTGTTTTTGCAAAAAAATTATGATTTACGAGCAGTTTTGAAAAAACCTTTTTTTTCAAACCGAAAACGCGAATCATATTTTGGACTTAATTTTCAAACGGTTTGTCGGAATTGAGCAAATGAGATGGCATTGGAAAGCTTGTGAAATTCCGCATCTTCTATATTTCTACTATTTTATCAAATTCTATATGATTTAAAAGTAATTTGAAAAACGGTGAAATTCTGGGCGAAATATTTTTTCACTGCTTTTTTGCAAACGGTTTGTAGGATTGACACAAATGATATGGTGTTGGAAAGCTATGGAAAATGCGCAACTTTTGCGTATAGAAAGTTTTTTCTAATTCCTTACGGTTTAAATACGAATTCAAATACGGTTAAAATTGATTTTGAACATGTTTTTTAAAAAGTTTGTTGAAATGGGGAAAATAATATACTGTTGGATAGCTATCGAAAATGCAAAACTTACTCATGTTGGACGTTTTCTCTACTTCGCAACCATTTAAGAGTAATCTTGAATACGGCATGACGGATCCTGCTGTTTTCTCGTCTGAAAAACAGATTAGTCGTACTGATATATGTGTATGTTTGTACTGAGCTATTTTTTGTAGAGTAATTTTAAATGGTTCCGAAAAAATGTACTTATACTGATGCTTGCATGGTTTTGTACTAAACGTGTTTTCACTAACTACACTTTGCTCTGTTTTTTCGTGAGACCCATCATGCTGTTTTTTCGTGAGAAAAAACAGAGTACTTGTACTGATCTACGTGTGTGTTTGTACTGATGTATTCTTCGAAGAGTAATTTTGAAAGGTTCCAAAAAAAGAGTACTTGAACTGATGTCTGTATGGGGTTGTACTCAGCGTTTTTTCATAGACAAGACTTTACTCTATTTTTTTACCGAAAATTGTTTCATCAATTGTTCGCAAATGATAGTACGAACTAAGATATGTGTTGGTTTGTACTGAGCATTTGTTTCATCATTTGTTCGCAATTGATAGTACGAACGGAGCTTTGTTCATTTTTATACTGAGCATTCTTGTCAGTGCCAGGATCTCCGAATTTATGTTGTTTTGTTCTGCGAACTTCCTCAAAATTTTATTGGTAAATCACACCGTTTTTTTTTCTTCTGCTAAATTTTTGTCCTCTAAACTTGTGACCTATGGAGTTTGTACTGATATGAATCGTTTTGCCGAACCGCCACAATTTTTTGTGTATTGAATCACTATATAACTTAGAACCAAATTGTTTTTCTTAACATATATTTGAATTGTTTCTATATGTACATTGAATTGGGGAAGAGTAGCAATAGTTATACATACTTTATGGATAGTAATACATGAATTTCTTGGTAAACTGAAGAATGTACTCTGGACCGTAATACATGTCCTCTCGAGTTTGTACTGATGTGAATCCTTTTGAACTTGCTCTCGACGGTAATACATGCCCTCTCGAGTTTGTACTGATGTGAATCCATTCGAACTTACGTGGCTTACATCATTGAACGGACTCTATTCTTCTCACTACCACCATTGTTCTGTCCATTTCTTTTCGGACTTGCATGGCTTACATCGTTGAACGGGCTTAGGTGGATATGTACTAATGAACTACTGTGATTTGTAGCTCTCAGGAAATGGAATCCTTTCTTTCCCTGTTATTCTGAATACCAAACAGCAAAAAATCAGTTCTCATAAGCACGAAAAAATTATATATGTACCCCTAAATTTTGCAGCTATTTTGTCCTCTTTCATTTTGAAAAAAGCATACAAAAAGCAAAAGCACAAACTATACAAAAGGTTTTAGACACCAAACCAGTAGAGAATTAAAAATAGGCATCAGGCAGCAACTTGCTAAACATAGCATGAGTCATATACATACGCATTTCATCCCATTATACTTCTCCACCCGCATGGAAAGTGAGAGAACCTCCCTACATGCATATACAGGCATCAAACTCCCTCTGTACCTAAACTATATTTTTGTTTGATATATATTGTGAACTCCTCTCGTCGATGTACATGAACCTGCTGTGCAGAGAGATGAAATGTAGTACATCAGTCTAGCTTCATTCAGCTAGAGAGAAAATGAAAAAATGTTCAGTTTTTTGGACGGCTTTCCTCTTTTTCTTTGTCCAATTCTGTGCCACGACTGCCACCATCCTGCACGCAAGCTTAAAATTAATTGAAGCCACCAAACATGCACTTTCATGAGACTTTGCTACTATAAGTCAGGGAACATATCTTTTAGTATTAAACCAAAGGCACACTTATTACCCAGCACTCTTGTTCAGTTCAGAGCATCATCAATAAGATAAAGATACGAAAACATTAAGCCAATATAGAACAACTGGATTGATTTGATTCAAATTTTTACTTTCAATGCATTGTAGGCAACAGCCGATCCAAGTCAGAACTGATGTGATTTATTCCATCGAACTGATATAAAAGTTTATCTATACTGTTCTGTTTTTTAACACACATGTTTTGAACTATTCCCGCTTTTTTCATTATGAATTGATGACATAAGACATGTTGAACTGTTACACAAGAGCAAAATTCAGAAATACATAACAATGGTGTACTCAAAATATGTGCATTTTAAGGAACAAAACTTTCTGAACCTTCTATACGAAAAACTTCAACTATCAGTCCAAAGAGATTTGAAGTTAAACAATCATTTCCCTTACCGAGTGTTAAGGAAAACGAAACCAGAGATGACCTCGCCGGCAGTAGGAGTAGCGATGGCTGCCAAGGTGACGCGTTGGTACATGTACTAAACATCTACTCAAACCTGTTGTAACATCTACTTCAAGCTTTTTCTAAATCATTGTTGGGAGTAGAGGGTTTTAAAAGAAAATACAGAGTGCCAAAGAAAGAAAGGAACAACCTGTTTATCTAAAGGACTGTGATATTTGGCACACGTGTGCCATATAAGCAAAACTGCCACACCTCTATTTCTTCCATTTAAAAGTACCATACGATCCCTCATTCTTTGACCCCGCCTCTTCCCAAATTACCCCGCAGGCTCGCCTGAGAAACCTGCTTCTCCCGCACATCTCGGGCGCTTACCCCCGAGAAAACTGCCACTTCTTCACGTCTACCACATGATTTCTCCTTAGGACAAAGTTACCATGATATTCATATGAAAGTTATCAGGCCTGTGTTGCATAACTTACCATACTATTTACATAGAACGTATCAGGTACTATGCTTCAACAACTACACCCTTTCAAAGTTACCACTGTGTTTTGTACACAAGTTATAAGGTCTTCGATGTGTAAAATACCGTGGTACTTACACATAAGTTATCAGGGTATATGTACATCAACCCCCCCCCCGGTCAAAGTTACCATGGGGGATTGTACATGAGTTACCGGGTCTACGGTTCGTATATTATCATGGTACTTGCACCTAAAAACATGGGTGTGTTTCGGTAGCTTTTCTCATAAGTCAAAAATTACCATGATGTTTTTGCGTAACTTATCACGCCTATAGCACGTGTGCCCCTCGTGACACTAAACATTATGTGACTTTCCCGTGGCACGCCATGTGTTGTGTTCATCCAAGAGGCCCACACGCGAGGCAAGTGTATGTTTTTAACAACTTATATATTTTCCTTTGGTAAAAAAGTTATCATCATGTTTATATTGCAAGTTATTGGTTATGCGGTGCTTATATTATCATGTTATTTACACAAAAATTATTGGGGATGTTTTGAACAACTTTTTCCCGAGGCAAAAAGTTATCATGGTGATTCTAGGTAACCTATCAAGCCCGTAGTGCTTAAAATATCATGCTATTTACGTAAAATTTATCAGGGATATGTTTCAGCAACAAATTCCACCCCCCCCCATGGGTCAAAAATTTATCATGGTGTTTAGTTATCGCAGTGCATATGTTTTCATACTATTTACACATAAAAATGCCAGGGGAGGGAGGTATACTACTGTGCTATTTACACAGAAGTTACCGGAGTATCTTAAAAAAAATTCCCTACGGTCAAAGTTACCATGGTGCTTCTACCTCAGTTATCTGATGTGCGCTGCGTATATTACCATCTATTTACACATAAACTATCAGGTATCTTTTCACATTTTTTTCCCCAATGGTTAAAGTTACCACGATGTTTGTATCTAAATTATCAGGTCTATGGCGTGAATGTTATCGTACTATTTACAGAAATTACCGGAGGGCAGGTTCAACAAATTTATTCCCAATGATCAAAGTTACCACGATGCTTGAAACAAAAAGTTGCTAACGTATTAAAGGCAAAAACATGTCAAAAACAGTATTACCCTTAGAATGTTCAACAATGAGTATCATAGGTGAGGTGGTTAGCTCCCTTTTTTAATTACCTGCAGACCAGAGATCAAATCCTAGTCTAAGCATTATTTTTGCTGAAAATCAAGAAGGCATGTGGGGCCATAAATGACGATTACGAAAATTAGGAAGGCACAAGCGGGAGAGAATTGATGACATTGGATGCGTGTGGCAGTTTCACAATCTGCCACACGGTTGCCATATACATATTTCGTTATCTAAATAGTGTGTGGAATTGTTTATACGGATGAACAAAACATTACTTGAAGTAGAGGTTCTGCCAAAAGAAAGAAAGAGCATCTTGCAGGTTCAAGTTTGAGTAGTTGAGCCAGACAATTTATCGTAGGCATTGTATGTAATAATAATTTAATTATTTTCATAGGAGTACAACTCATAGTATCGGCATGGAGGTCGTGAACAAAAGCAAAAGTATCCTTAATTTTTTATTAGTGACTGTAATTTTCCTTATAAAGAACATACTACTCTCGTGTAAACCCATCCCTCTACATATGTACTGTCAGTTTTTTGCAAATCGAACAAATTGCGTATGTAGCAAGTGCTAGTATCTTGAAATGCAGTTATGCGTATGCCCCTAAGAGTAGGTGAATAGAAAACTCGAACCAAAAATGGCTTTCTCCTAATAGTAATCGTGCTAGAACTCATTCAAAGCTAAAGTGAACTATAATTATAACCAGCCTTTGTCAATAGAAGTCCTACTGATCACAAATTCCTCTAATTTCCTCTAGACTCAAGATCAAGATGGTGGACAGTGCACGGATATTACAAAATTAACAATTCACAATACGAATTAAGTATCACAAATTGCAAGGCACAAGTTTTGAGCACATACAATCTTTCATTGGTAGGCAGCACTACAACTTTGGAGGTCAACACATTAGGCAAACTCTTTGGAATTAAGATAGTGAAAAGTAAATGTATGCGAAAGCAAGCTTCAGTTCGGTAAACCATCAAGCCCAGATTGCTGCACTCCGAATTTTCCTTTAGACTCGTACGCTATCTTCAGTTCAGCAAGCTTTATGTTCAGCAAGTGTGTAACAAAACAAGAATTGAACTGGAATAGAATTTGAAATTTGAACTGAAATACAATACGAAAACTAAACTGAGTGTACTTTCAGATTTTCACATGGGCATCAGTGCATGAAGCACCAATGAAATTGAACTGAAACAAACTTCAGTTCAGCAAACTTATATGAAGTTATATGAAGCACGCTCGAATGCGTTGACCTGAAGCATGCTTGTAGGAGAGTAGTGGCACTAGAAGGGAGCCTTTTGCTGAACTTATATGAAGTTATATGAACTTGTCTAACTTATATGGAACTTATATGAAGCCTTTTGCTGAACTTATATGAAGTTGACCAGACAAGATGATACCGGGGCGCATCAGAATATAGGAGAGTGGTGATGCAAGTCAGTCACCGGCTGGGTAATGAAGCGGGTGGTATGCGGCATGGAGACAACCAGAAAACGGGACATCCAGGGGTAGGGAGCGTCGTCGCTGAAGATCAGAGAGTGTGGAGCGCAGGCGTGCGGTGTCCCCCGGCCGGCACCGGAGACGAAGGAGATCGGGGATAGTGCAATTTTTTTGTCAGCCTACAAGATGCTCAAGGATCAGGACAACATGTAGTTTCAGAATTACAGATTGTGGTCAGCTATAGGATGTTTCTGGGACCATGTTTTAGCTACGAGAGAGCAACAACATCACATCATGAGAGAGAGGATGCAACATCAAAAATTCAGGAGAAAGATCAGAGCAGAGCAGAAGTAAATATGTTTTGAGGAGATGAACTGACCAGAATTTAAATGAACTCTCACTAGAAGTAATTTTTGTACTTCGCATGTAGTACTACATGGACTTGCTGTAAAATACATGGACCATCTAGTAATTTTGAAGTTAATTATATGATCATCTCAGGGAGCTCAAGTTGTACTGAAAGCTCAAGTTGGACTGAAACTCACTCGATAACTGAAACTCCTAGGGCAAGGGGTGGGATCCAGGGTGCTGCTAGCAATGAACGGCCTGGGGTGGTGGCGTTGAACGGCCTGGAGTGGTGGTTGTGAACTGCCAGGGTGCTCCGGCGGCAGAGCCCCACCGGAGATGGTGATGCAAGCAGGAGGTCGGGAAGCAGTGGTGCCGGTGGTCGGGGTCGTCCAATGCACATGGCACACAAGTATAGGAATGTTGATATGCCCTTACAGCCGAGCCATCATTTCTTTGCACGGTCATGACCAAAATGATAAGGTCATGCATAGCCAATCCTCAAATGCATGTAAGAGGAATGTATAGCATATGGGTTAACTAACTAACGAATATGAGGATCACACGAAACGCACCAAAAGTATGATTACTTTAAGAGATACCAAACAGAGAGCATGCAAAGTTCAAGGAAAGAATAAGCAAAATGGCACACTAGTACGCAGTAGTACGAGTCCAGTCATGTACGTGCTAGTATTAGATTTGAATAGTAGCTAGAATTGAAGTTCAGGTAACCATGGCACACACATCATACAGTTTCAGTCATGTATGCACACACTGTAATAGTAGCTGCAATTAAAGTTCAAATAACCACGGCACCCATAACAGAACAAGAATCAGTCTAGCAGCTAGGCAAGCAAGCTTCATCAGCATGAATACACATCAGCGGCAAGCTAGAACACGCTAGTAGGCTGTAGAAGTCTCCTTGTAATTTTTCAAACAGAAGTGCTTTAGTTCAGTTCAGTAGTAAGGCATGGAAAAAGAAAAGCAATGGAATAAACTATAACCGAGCCAAATATGTAATTTCAACAAACTAGACCTCATTGCTTGACTTCAGTAGTAATACACGATCATCAGTTCAATATAAACAGACTGATGTTAACATCATCGTACATCCATTGCCGGTTCATCTGCGTGCATTATATATAATTAAGTGTGTCAAAAACCATTACAGAACAACATGAATATAGAAGACCAAATTAATAGAAGTTCATCATCACATTAAAACCAAAGTACAATAGTGATCAAATGTTATTACTGAAAAAATAAATACATAAAGTTCATACATATATAGTTCTCATTGAACAACATATATATAGCTCTCTAGAGCATCTAATTAAACCATACATTGAAACAATGTAAAACATTTCAATGCAACAACAAATGCGATCATAATCGCAACTAAGGTAACAATTGATCCAACGGCATAATGATGCCAAGCCTCGGTATGAATGGCATATTTTCTAATCTTTCTAATCTTCAAGCGCATTGCATCCATCTTGATCTTGTGATCATTGAAGACATCCACAACATGCAACTCCAATCCCATCTTCTCCTCCTTAATTCTTTTCAATTTTTTCTTCAGGTAATTGTTTTCTTCTTCAACTAAATTTAACCTCTCAACAATAGGGTCGGTTGGAATTTCCGGTTCACATACCTCCTTGATAAAAACATCTATGTCACGTTGGTCGGCATAATTTTCATACACACTAAATGAACAAAATAGTTATAAAATATAATATATATACCACATCCGAATCATAGACAGGACGAGGGCCGACGGAGGCGGATAACAAAACCATCGCACTATATAATAACAAAAAATAATAAAAGTAAGAAAATTATACAAGTATCTATCTAAATCATACAAGTAAGAACTTTTTTTCTTTTAGAAGATAAGAACAAGAGGCTCACCACGGTGGTGCCGGCGACGAGATCGGCGCGGGCGATCGACGGCGGTGAGAACGGAGACGGGACAGGATGGACCGCCAAACCTAGACAAATCTTAAGGAAAATGGAGTTTGGACAAGGAGCTTCGAGAGGAGAAAGCTTAAGTATGTCTCGGGCATTTCACCGAACACCTCATGTGCATAGGAGGTGAGCTAGAGCACCACAAAGCACTCCCATGGCCGGCCAAAAAACAGAGCAATGCACTTCTCTGCTCGCGGGCAGGGGGATATATAGGCCTCTCTTTAGTCCCGATTTGTGGCTAGAACCGGGACTAAAGGACCCCATTTGGTCCCGGTTCCAACCACCAACCGGGATTAAAGGTTGTGGGCTAGGAGCGAGGCCCATTGGTCATGGTTCGTGTCTGGAAGCGGGACCAAAGGGGTCAGACGAATCGGGACCAATGGCCCCCGAGGCCCGGCCGGCGCCCTGGCTTTACGAACCAGGATTGATGCACCCATTAGTCCCGGTTCATAGGGAAACCGGGATTAATTCCCTTTTCAGACCTGGACCAAAGCCCTATTTTCTACTAGTGTTGTAGGCCTCGCTCACATGAAGTAAGAACGGTCGGTGACGATGCCTCATAAAGTCCATGTGGTGCAATCATAGTTGGTGGTGCAGGGGAGGAAGTAACCTTCTTTGATGGGGATTCCATCACACGCTTGTTCGTCATGTAGACACGTCCTCTTAATTTCTGTTCAGCTTTACAGGCAAGACGAAACAAATGATCGATAGAATATAGTCTTCATGCATTATTATGTCTTGTATATCATGGTTTAAACCTTTCCAAAATCGATTCAGAAAATCTTCTTCGCATTCTTCTAAGCCAGAACGAAACAAAGCAATACACAAATTGTCATAATATTCTTCAACAGTGATTTTGTCTTGTGCTAAACGTTGTAATTTTCTAAGAAAATCACTGGCATGATATGAAGAACAAATCGGTCTCGCATAACAAGTTTTAAATCTTTCCAAGTAGAAGGCCTATTATCAATATTTTTCCTGCAATAATTTCTCCACCAAACTGAAGCAAAACCTAAAAACACTTTAGTGACAACATTTATTTTCTTATGCTTGGGAATTTCATGGCTAGCAAATATTTCTTCTACCTCAATTTCCCAATCAATATATGAATCGGGGTCATATTTACCCTTAAAATTTGGCAAAGAGGTAACATGATGATGTGTGTTTCTACCATGATGTACATCATGTGACGATCGTCGTACCTTTTGTGGTGGGAAAGAGTGATCTTTATCAATATATGGCAAGTCATCTCCCACAATAGACGCACCCCAAATGTCAACCACTCTAAAATCTTCCATGGTTAGTACCACACAAAAAACAAAAATAATAAGTATAATGTTTCTATAGTACTACTCGGAGGTGGCGGAAAAATTCTCTCAACACTCTAGCAATTACCAAGATCTTACCAGATCTTACCGTGCTGCAGTGGTTGTCGGCCTTTGGTGCCTTCAAAAGTTATCAAAGTTAGATATAGTGATTGCCAAATCACCGAACAAGGTACAATATAGAAAGTGGATCTTGGTGAAGGTTTTCTCAACTCACAATATCGGTGGCACAATTTTGCTAAAAGTAATGCAAGATGAATAATTGCTCAAACTCCTAACTAGTGCTGATAGTCGACTAGTAAGAGATAAAATAATCTAAGCCCAGATACTGAATCAAGCGAGAGGGAACTGACGAAAATATAATAGCTCCAAGTAGCTAGATATAAGTGAGGTATGAACGTAGTGTATGGCAACCAAGAGCAGACAAAAAAATCCAACACTTATCACTTATATGAACAGAGCAGGCTGAACAGCAAAAGAGATTGTTCAAAAGATGCTAGCTGCCCAAAACTTTGCATCAACTTTTTTTATTCTTTTTTATGAATTTTCCTTTTTTTCAACTTTCAGGCCGGCCGCTAGTAGAAGTCACGGACACAAATATCTGACCAAACAGGTATGAAGGGTGGCCGGGGCACGTCCGGTGTAGCCCATCGGCGCTGTCCAGCGGTAAAAGATCTCATGCCATTGCTGAAATTCACGTCCCCCACCCAGGGCATTTTGGTCATTTCGCATCTGTGCCCTTTTCCGATTCGCTGCCTCCTCCCCCAATGAGTGCCTCCCTCATTTTTCTCTCCCTCACATCTCTCTCTCGAGAGAGCCGCCGCCACCAGTCATCCTCCCCGTCCGCCGCCAACCATCCGCAGCCGCGCCACCATCCCCTCCCCGTTCCTCTCCCGCAGCTGAGCCAGCCATGGCTGGGAAGAAGTGTAAGTCCTCTTCCTTCCTCCCTCACCCCTGATCTGAATCCTCTCCCGGAACCCCAGCCAGCCGCACGCATCCTATATGGCGCCGCCCAGCTCGCAGCCCTTGGCCGCCGAGCCATCGCGAGGCTCCTCGCGCAAGCGCACGACCTCCTCAAAGGCTGCGCCCGAGGCCGACCTGGAGTTCACCGTCACCAAGGAAAGGTAAGGGGAGGGGAGGGGATGGAAGGGATCGAGCGACCAGGTGAGGCAGCGCCCAGATCCACAGGGCCATCGACACTTCGTCATCGACCTCATCCGCGACCGTCCTCGAGGTCGGCCATGGTGGTCCGGCCCGGCAACAGCCATGGAAGGAGACGCTCGAATCCCTGGCCCTCCAAGTACGCGCCTGCTGCAGGCCATCTCCGACGAGCTCATCCACAGATCTCCAACTATGGTGCGTGCGCATGATACCTAAACCCCTTGTCTTGTCGGTTTCTTCATCTCCCCTCCTTGTGATTCCTTGGTTTGTTTTGTGCGCAGTTGCTCCGATCTGGAAGAGGTGGTGGAGCTTTTGTTGTTGCTGCTGCAGGTGGACGAGGCACCACCCCCTCTTTCTACTTCTGGAAACAACCTGGTGGTGATTGCTAATTTCAGTGTTAAAAAATTCAGTTCAATTCAGTCATGTTCTTTTTCTTTTGTGGGGAAATTCAGTCACATTCAATGTTCAACTTTTAGAGTTAACAAACTATTGTTATGACCACTGTGGTTTAGATGTTCAGAAATTCAGACAAGTGGTATGATGAAATGAGCCACCTTTTAACCCCCTACTAAACCTACCGTGAACGTGTAGAGAGCCAATGCAGGGAGGTGTGGACATTTTACCATGTTCATAGGAAGAAATCAACATAAAATACACAACTTGTAGATGATTTGTCAACCACCATCAAACACGACTTGTAACTTTCTGGACTAAACTGAACCGTGCAATTGACTCAAAATAAAACTGAACCGTGCAATTGACTCAAAAATAAATAGTAAATATACTTTGGTTGTGTCTGCAGAATTGCATTATGGAAAGATGTGTGTGAGGTTACCCCATCGCCACTGGTTCCAACTTTGTCCATCATGTCGCTCTGATGAGAAGACCTCGTCCATGTTTCATTAATAGGGCAGAGTGCTGCTGAAGTATCTATGTTGAACAATTATAACAGTACCAAGTAAGTTTGCTCCAATTGCATTTGATGCAGAAGGCACAACACCGCCATCATGCGTCAGGTTCAGTAGAAGGCACGACACCGCCACGCTCTCCTCCACTACAACGCCATGCACCCGGTAATTAAACATGCTTTCTCTTCATTCAAGTAGTAAGAGCATCTCCAGCCCCCCCCCCCCCCCCCCCCCCCCCCCCCCCCCCCCCCCCCCCCCCCCGAGTGCCACCCCCAGGCGCCTTTTCTTCTGCCGGCGAGCTAAAAATGGCAAAAAAAGGCCCAGCCATGCCCCCCAAGACCTCAAAAAGGTGCCGGCGAACCCAGGCCACACCCAACGCGCTGGGGGGCTGCTAGGGGCGCCGGCGGAAGCAACAGCCAATCATATTCCTCCATGTATCATTTTTTTCTGGTCCACTCATTCACTTTTTGCCTGGCGACTGTCCTGGGGGCACCAACGGCTGGGAAACTGTCCTCGCGTTTCATTCGGCGAAGGTGTTTTGCCCCCCAGGACGTGCTATATTTGGCCCGGCGATTGTCCTGGGGGGCTCCAACGGCTGGAGATGCTCTAATTCATTGTATTTGCATGTTTCCAGCAGCCATGTATCAAAAAAAGCTTCAGCTTTGGGTTGTTGATTTAGCAGCATCAATCATTAATTGTTCTGCTATATATGTTCTTAACCATGACAACCTGATTAGGCTCTTAGTTTATTATGGTCTTTGTTCTGGGTGGATCTCTCACTATTCTAGGTGGGCATGAATCTCTTCTTTGTTTCTTCATCTCCTCTTATTCTGATTCCTGCGTTTGTTTTATGTGAAGGTTGCTCCGATGAGGACAAGCTGCTTCTGCAGGTGGACGGCACTCAAGGCTGCTCTGCCTATTCCTCCTGCTACCCCCACACGTGGTGAGCCCCACCCGTTCTCGAGCTACCCCTGCAAATCTGATGTGATGTGCACAAAATACTTGCAATTGTTCTCGACACAAGAGCATGTCATGTATTGTTCTATTTGAATGTGCAATTTCATTGCTTCTGTGCTGTTTGATGCTTGCTTCACAAGAGGGAAATCATGGATATAAACTGCGCTTCCTTTCAAGTTGAATAGTAATGATCACCATTTGGTTCCATTTTCTCCTCTGCATCCAGTGTTCACTCTCTCATAGATGTCCATATATACACAGTTCTGATCTTCTTTTTTCTGCGGCTCCATACAGCGAACACAAAGCCGTCGATGCATTGAGGGCTCAATGTCGTCTCCGCCGGCTGAGCGACAAGCCGGGGTTGGGCCTGCACACCGTCTATCAGCACCCTCCCGCGTCTCCATTCACGGATCTGCAGGTCAACCCCTATTCTCCTCCTATCCACGCATCTTCTTTTCCAGAGCTAGGTGTATGGTTGCATGGCAATTTGTGTTTTGGGGCTCACCATGTTCTGCTTGCCCTGGTTGGCCAATGAGGCTTTCCTTTTCTGGTAAAGGCCAAATGTACTATTCTCTATGCTTTATATTTTTGTAGTTCCTTTGTTTCCATGCTTGTTTTTTGATGGGGTGTAAATATATGCTTTTTTGTTCCTTGTCTGGATTCAGGTAGGGCCTAACATTATTGTTCCTTTGTGCATGGAAATGTTGGTGGTTTTGTTCCTTTGTGTATGGAAGGGGGCCTTGATTAGAATTTCTAACGTTTGAGTTGTAATTAGTGTTTTTGTTACACATGAAAACATATGGTTGTTTGTCCAATCACATATGAAAAAGAGAGGATTGTTTGTCCAACAATTTTCTTTCTCTGTGATAGTTTTACTACAAATAAAGCATAGTCACTATTACATCCTATTTTATATCTTGTTGTGTCGTGATGTCTGTATAGACTCTGTCTACGTCCTTTTGACATTCCAAGTTTTGTTTTTCTATGGCTCAATTAGTTACCCCGTATCAAGAGAAATTTAACTGGTATTTGCGGTAGAGTTAGCTGAATTCATGAAGCAATGATTTAGTTATTATTAAAGCTGAAACACAACATGTTTTGACAAATGCGTTCTAAGTAAAGCCTCCAACTAACATAACCAAAAACATATTCTTTAGGTTTATCATCTATTGAAGTATTATGTAGAATTTAAAATCATACGAGGCAAAGCAAATGAGCTCTATGCACTTTCCATGTAGCACAGAACAAAAATAATCATGTATATTTTGGATGCACCTAGATATACTCATCAGCAAGGCTGAGGTTATAGGGCACTCACCCACATTGTCGATATCTCCGTCACTATGATCACCCACATGATGGACAATTCCCTTCTTTCTTTTCTCTGTGGCTATTGACACTTAATGCTATTACTGTGTGCATATATGTACTGTGATCCATTCTCATTCTTCATATCTTGAGAAACTATCTCAAGATACTCGCGTTTGTGTTTTGGAGAAAGCCTATTCTATGATTAATATATCGAGTATGGATGGCGCGATATCACCTCTCTTTATGATGATGTTCTTACAGAATATAGGTTTTATGGTAACACGTCTTAGCCAACACCTATACTGATGCTCAGACCAGATGATTATAGTCTCTCCTTGCTATTTTTCTTGAGGTGTGTACATCTATCTAGACAATTTAATTAAAATATATATTCCATACAAACCATCAATACATGTTAGTTGACTTTGAAACTAATCAGTAAAAAGGTTGTCCCTTTCGCATTTTATGGACATAAAGATTTGGTGTTGACTGTCGATCTTTAGTTAACACATGACCTTACAACCGTAGGGAGTGGGAAAAAACTTATATGTTTGGCACATTTGAAGAACATATCATAGTAACAAAGTTTTGGTAAACAATGTCCTAGATCTCAACCATATAGAAATACTAAATATATGTTTATTTGTATATGGATTAATTATACAGACTTATAAAACCTTGTGCAGGGCACATAAAAGAAATTTGAAATAACTATTATTTCAATATTTGCTTTTTCAGTTGAGCATAATAGTTTATAGCCTGATAGGCTTGGACATAATTGTCTACATGTACTGCTCAGTAGGCGACATCCTTTGGGAAATTGAGGATGTCCTCGTGCATTTCTAAATACAATTGTGGCAGATCTGAGGAAGGAGGGGAGGAATAATCTCGCGGGAGAGTTCGGTGCAGAGGAAGAAGAACAAGATATTATTTATTTCTTGTGAACAGTCAAGCTTGTGCATTGTCCCACTGTAAGTTATTTCAACAATAGTAGTAACTGTTATCTCTGGCCATCTGTCGCGACATTTTATTTAACCACCAATGCATATTTATTTTCTTGTTAATAACTCTCATAATTGCCTGCTACTGTTTCAGTTCTGGGGCCAGGCAACCTTGAATCCAACGTCCACCTGCAGGCTACATCTCAGGTAGGATAAAAAGATTGCAGTGAACTTGATGGGTATATCATTATTGTTGCCTCCTAATTTGTGTGATGAGCAAATGTGTAGATTGTGTGTAAATCCGAGATGCCTAAAACGGTTGGGAAGTGAACTTGTTACCTCGGTTCAGTTTAATGGCATGTTAAACTCGATGCACTTTCTGGACTGTGACATTTTTCCTGAAATTTTGGAAGTGACTGCTAATGTAGTCTAAATAGAGTGACTGAGTAGTTACTTTCTCACAAGAGTTGACTTCCCGTTATTGGAGTACTTGCTAAGATGGATTGGTGGTTTTTATGTTAGATGAAAAATATTACATCAATCTTTACGGCTTTTTATGGGCAAGTGATTCCGACTCCATAATAAGGAATAATATAGCCCCAGTGCTGTGATAATGTTAAAACATTTACCTTTTTTATCGGTTCAAGTTATGTATTTGCTGCGAAAAAATGGTCTTATATCAAATAATAGCCTGGAGCTTTTGGAGTGTTATTACTTGTATTTGTTGCTTGGATGTATAAACCTTCAGCAGACTGTCAGTTTTGCTTTTATATAATCTGTTTGTTTAAGTCTGCTGCATATTGGTCAAAAGCTCATGCTAATTGATGATGTTAGGTGATGATCTTGTATCTAACAGTGATTTCTGAATGCATGCTAAAGAAAACTCATGAACATCATGGCGCCTTGTTGATGGGGTGATCAATAGCTACTATATTGGGACCCTGCACTTAAATTGTAGGTCTGATTTTGTTTTGGAGTTCTCCTGCTACCCACAAGCTCAGATAGTTCTTTTGTTTGTGCAGGGGAAATTGCAAAGCATATTATGAATTGTTACAAGAAACTATTTCCGCTGTTTTGGTGCAAGGATGTTGCTTTTTAGTATGCTTCCCGTATCTTGGTATCTTGGAATAATAAACAGATAGATGTCGTGTACCAAGATTGTTCCTTGTTGTTAAGAGGGATGCAAATATTATACAAGAATTTTTCTGATGACTCCTAAAGCATATTTGGATATACAGCAAAGTATATTGTCTCTTCCCTGTTAGTAAAACGATTATGTTAGAAATTTGGTTGGCAGCCCCTACATTTGGCTGATTGCTAGCTGACTGGATTACTCATGTTTGCGGACTCTGGTAACTTATGCCTACCAAGAACTACATGAATTTTGTGTCTTGCTGCAGTGAACATTACCAAACTAATTCTAAAGGTGTTATAATCATGTTTTCTTTTGCATTATCAACTTTTAACTTTTGTCATTTGTTAACACATTCCTTTTGCATTATCAACTTTTAACTATTGTCATTTGTTAACACGATTATTTAGCATGTTCACTATGCGAGTACTCCCTCCGTCCGAAAATACTTGTTATCAACATAGATAAAAAGGAATGTATCTAGAACTAATATACATCTAAATACATCTCCTTTTATTCATTTTGGTGACAAGTATTTCCGGACGGAGGGAGTAGTAATAATAGGAGCTATTTATTTGCCAGATAACTAACACTATTCATAAGGCATAAGGGTTAGAAAAAGAACTGTATTCTTGCTGTGTTGATTTTCGTATGGCACACTATGGATTCTTTGTGTAACACATAATGTCGATCAACATGTGTTTACAACGCAGGGAGGAGCCGGGCGACAAGGCAGTCAGACCAAACTCTCTATCCATATATATAGGTAGTCTGATGTTATGCCATAGCCGAACCATATATGTTTCGTGTACTGCTCTATCAATCTGGTCTTTTGTATATTAGACTCTATCCTTTGTAATGAACTTATTGTCATGCGCGATCATTATGACTGGATCTTATGGTATGAATCGGGTCTTTATGCTTTGTGATGAAATATCATATTATCCTGTTCACCAGTTTGGTTTGGTTTTGAGCTAAAACGTATAAAAATACATGGCTTACAACAATGGATATATGTGATGATATATTGAGTGATTAAGCATAATTTTAGACTTTCGGTGCTGGACCAATGGGATGCATGGGGTAATTGAATGTTTCTTCTTCACTTTATTATTATCGGTTGGGATCAGCACTCTCGCGCGATCTAGTTATGATGATGCTGCCTATACAAAGCAAACCTACGTGGCTATAAAGTGGAGCACCATGGCGAACAAGAAACTGGCGCTTGAGGACAGACACGAGTGGAACTGATGTCTGATGCAACATGGCGCTGCTGTATGCGTCAGGGCGGACAGCAACGACGTGTAACAGATGGGATGTCGGATTGCACGCAAAACAAAGGAATCCAATGCAATTTTGATAGTTTTTTTTCAGATTATGGACGAGCTTGCGGCGGAAACTATGGTGGAGAAAAAAAAGTTCGATCTAGTAGACAAAATTTTCTCGTACAAATCTAAACCAGCACTATTTGTAGGATGATGCAACCAAAAATTCAACTACACAAGTACTAGATGCAAAAATTGCTAAAGGCTAAAAAGATAGGTGCAAAGGATGAACTAATCTTTCTTTCTTTTTTGGCTTTTTTGGGTTATAGGACATGAAAAATAAACTAATCTAACAAAACTTTAAATCTCTCACCGATGAAACTGAAAACTGATACCACTTATGTGACGGCGGCCCGATGTTTCGATGAGAGTGAGGATAGCTATCAATTTGGTGGATTCTGATCTTGACGATCCGGCTATACAATACCCGATGATATGCCTCGACAATCGATAAACCAATCTTTGATGGTGATTGACCTTGCCGTAGGCACGGTCAACCTGAACGACGAGGTTTGAGTTCCTGCAAGGAACTTAAGAACCGGCAAGAACAAAGGTGAATTGCAATTTGAAATTGCGAATGAAAAATTAAGCACATGAACTAGATCACAAGTTACGGTTTCACTTTGGATCTGACAAGACGGTAGTCCTACACGTCTCATAGATGCGAAATTGTAGCATGGCTAAACAATAGAATAAAAAACGCGTAAACCCTAGAATATGATGACTATTTATTAAAGGCCGGCGTGGAGAACGCTTCATCTATTTTCTTGGAAGTCAAGACGGGCCTGCTAATTGGTCGGACCCACACGCGATCTGATTTGAAAATAAACTTCTCATATCAATCTGGTGGCAAACTGCCTCATCGGTACTATAGGCCTAGATGCGCAACATACAAGGCCATGCATGGGCGCAAAACCTATACGGCACCCTCAGCGTCCAATACCGTGTTAACGGTACAGGGCGCAGAACGTCGTGAGACAGTTCGGTCCATATCCGATGTGGGCGTTAGAGCATTGAGAGGACCTTTCCTTAGTACGAGAGGACTGGGAAGGACGCACTTCTGGTGTATCAGTACACCCCCTTGTCATGATGGGCCGGCCCACATTCCTTTTTTTCTATATTAAAGACGCCAAAAAAACTGAATGTAAGCACCATGATTCAAACCGGCAATCGACTGGTTCAACACACACCACCTAACCAATAGGCCACCTGCTGTTGACGTGGTTAGTTATAGCTTTTCCTTCTTTTCTTCTTTGTACCTTTTTTTTGTTTTTTTGTTGGAACGGTTTTGTTAGTTTTTATTATTTTCCATCTTAATTTTTTTCAATAATACAACATTTTTCGTTTCTATTTCGTGAACTTTTTTAAAATTCAATTTTTTTTCAAAATTCAATGAACTTATTTTCAAATTCGATGAACTTTTTACAAATTGGATGAACTTTTTTCAAATTTGATGAACCTTTTTTCAAACTTGATATTTGTTTTCAAATTTGCCAACTTTTTTGAAAATTCATGTACAATTATGAATTCATGAATTTTTTTGATAATTTTGCAAATTTTCCCTTTTTAATTTTTTTAAACAGCAATGGTTTTTTCGACAAGTGCTTGCAAGAGAAAAAAGGCTAGCAAAGGAGCGAGCAGCGACCGATTGAGCCAGCAGCAGCGGTCGAGCGAGCAGTCGAGTGATTAGCGATCGAGCGAGCAGCGATCGAGCGAGCCAGCAGCAGCGGCCGAGCGAGCAGTTGAGCGATTAGCGATCGAGCGAACAAATGCATGTTGATTCGATAATGCTCAAGTGTAAATCTTCTGTATTAAACTTCGCATATTCACCCGAGGTTTGTGCATGTCTTCTTTAATCCTGCATATAAAATATTGTGTTGTATTTTTGTTTCGGATAACAAAATAATAATTCATATAATTTCTATTAGAATTCACCTGATAATTATCTTTACGCGCAATAATTGTGGTTATATCCGTACGGGTCATGTTTATATCAGGTCGTTAATCTTCTTCTTCTTGTCCGCAAGCCACTTCTTCACATGCTCATCCAAGAGGGTTTCGTCTGCCAACATGATCATCGCATCCACCACGTCCTGTGAGAGTTGCAACCTCTCCTTCTCAAGCTCTATGTAGACAAATGTCTTGGCCTTCTCGAGTTCCCATTTGATCGCCACCCCTTGGTGGTCCACCATGTCCGAACCTCCTTGCGCCATCGTCGCCTCCCTCTCTCGCTACAGGCGTTGCCGCAACTTCCGGGCGGCGTCCTCCGCCTTGCAAGTCGGAGCTGACGAAGGGACGCCGACGGACAAGGCGGACTGCGTCTTCGTCGCGGTGGTGGATCGCGACCGGTGGTGAGGATTGGGAGCAAGGGTGGAGGACGGCGAGGGTTCGGGCGCGGGAAAATTTGGAGGGCGGCGGGAGGAGGAGAAAGGGTTTGGTGCATTTGGCGCAATTTTTGATGGGGTCGGGCTGATGGGTCCGACGTGGCGGGCGCACCCGGGCGCCCCATATTTGGCTTAGATATGAGGGGTGCCGGTCAGCCCAGGCGTTCGAGGCCCGTTTAAGGAGCCCGTCTGGATCGAAAAATCGTGACCGGGTGGCCCACCCGGGTGTATGAGCCAGGCTTGAGGTGCCCGACTGTAGATGCTCTAATCATCTAGATCCGGCGCTCAAAGGCTCCACCCTCCCCCATGGCTTGGGTTCGGGCGCCTCCCCAAAACTTCATCGGGATCCGCCACAACCGGCAACGGCGAGGCCAGAGGTGGACGGATCCGGCACAGGTTGGTCTCTCCCCTCCTTCTTCGCCCACCCTCTCCTCCTTACCTCACGCCACTTGTCTTCCCTTTTTTGCAGGTCGCCATGGCGCGGACGGCGATGACGGCAGGAGGGGCACACACATCCGTGGAATGGGACGTCACCATGGAGATGGAGATCCTTCTTCACAGCACGCAGAGGCCCCATGGAGCCTCCCTCCTTCTTCGGTCACTTCTTCTCAGGCCCCACCACTACCTCTGCCCTCCCCCTCCTCTATTTTGAGTTTCACCATGCTTTGTTTCAGATTCATCCACCCATGGGTGATACATGGCAAGTTAGGGGTTGCTGTAGTTTGAGGTTAATCCCTTGATTGGCTGCTGTTTAGGGTTGATTAGATTAGTTAGCTCAGTTGGCTGCTAGACTTTAGGAGTGCATACATGGGTATGACGTGCTCTGCACATTTAGGATTGAAGTATTGTGTTGCAGCACTCAGTGACGTTAATTTAGGGCATTTCAGTGTCAGTTCCACTATATTTCGGGGGACATTTAACAGTGCAATTTCATGGTTATTACAGTGTAATTTCAAGGTTCTTGCACTGTAAGTTCAGAGAATTACAATGTTAGTTTATGTGAATTCCCGTGCATTTTACTGTGTAATTTAAGTGCAATGGAAATTATAGTGTAAATTCAGTGTAATTTACTATGTAAATTTACGGAAATTACACTGTAATTCGTGTGCAACTTTTAGTGTAATTTACACTGTAATTTCAACGGTTTACAGTAGAGTAATTTAAGTGTAATTACAGTGTGCACTTTAGAGCAATCATACTATATATTTAGTGTATTTAAAGTATCACTCCATACCTTTCGGGTTTGTCTTTTTTCTCTACAAGTTACTGCTATACTGTTGATTGATTCTACCCTTGCGTAAGAAACTTTGGTGAGCACATAATTTTCTACTATGTAATTTGAGCAGCTTGGTAACCGTAATTTTCAGTTTCCTTTGACCCTAGGCCCTTGTGCTTTAGAATTGCTATTTTTTGTCAGTGTACATGCTAGATCTTGTGGTTTATGATACTTCTCTGGTCCTTATAAACAAAGTGACATGTTTGTGCTGTGGAATAGAAATAATATTTCAGTGTCTCTCTTTAGGCCTTTTGTCGAATTGTTATGTGGTCTAGCGCAGCCTTACGAAACCGGGTTCTATGCAGTTCATGTACAGTGCAAAACTCATTATTGCAGGTCAGGCCTGTTGCATGCTTTGGGTCATTGACATGCAGGAAAGAAGGAAAAAGGACATAGAAGTATCATTTTGTTATTGGTCAACAAATTTGAATAATGTCCAACTGATTTCAGTTGTGCTCTGCCCTTGTATATGTCCTTGGAGAAGATGACCATTGGACTGTAGGGGACGAACAACCTTGTCCTGCTCGAGGAGGAGGAGGATGGCCACCCCGAGCTCGAGGACGACACGGCAACAGGTAGCACTCACCTCCCTACCAAGGTGAAGGTCCGATCCGCCTGTTTAGATTGTCTGCTCTTGTCTTGTGATCTGAGGGGAGAAGAAAGCCATTGGCCTCAATTATATTTGCATGTGAGGGGAGCGATCCTTTTGGTAGATGCAGAGTATAGATTAGATATTCCACAAAACTCACCACACGAGTATACTACCTATATCCACAAAATTCACCACACGAGCATACTACCTATGTCCAAATGTGGGTGTGATACTTTCGACATGAAACATGAATATCAGGTTGGGAGTTTGGAGTTTAATCAAATAACGCAGCAAGGCGATCATCGGTAGGGATGCACCTTTGAGGTGGCAAGGAGAGCTTCTCAAAGGCAGTACACATGGCTTATTACTGCTTGTATGTGAGTACGCAGATGTGGCGTCTATGGATAGAGGGTTAGGGGCGCAACGCAAGCGGCAGTGGGCGATACACAACCTGATTTGATTTGGTCAATCACGGGAAATGGGAGAAGGCCTAGGGTGCAAAGTTTGGATCGGTGGGTTGGTAGCGTTAGGCATAATAGAGATCAAACCTTTTTCATAGGCGTATGTAGGTTATTTCCTTGAAGCATTTTATCAAAATGGTGTAGGTGGGTAATATCTCTCAACTTAAATGTGAAGGGGAGATATTATTTCCTTGTAGAGGCCGAGGAATACATGGCGTACCGCTACATATGCAACCATGATTTTTTGTGGATGGTTACGAGAGAACCTGAAAGATACCATGGACCGAAGCATGGGCACATGAAGTTCCAACACCGAAGGGTAAGGAGATGGGCCCGCGTCATTTATGTCGGGAAGATGCGACCTTGATTCTTTGTGGATGGTGATGCCAAGACTATAGGATAAGGTGGATCCGGACACATGAGCAGATGAAGTGCCTGACACGAAGTAGGTTAAGGAGCTGGACCCAAGTCATCTACACCGCAAATTGGTCGAAGGTGTGCCGCGAATGATAGATGTACTTGTGGGGGGAGAAAGCCTGTGAAAAGAACATACGGTCGCTCGATGATGACACATGTCTTGAGAGGATGGCGAGAACCCTAGATATGGTTAAGGCATGCCACGAGAACATCACCCCGGTCGCGAGATTCTCAGTGGTCTGCGGCAACCGAAGCCAAAAGGGCACCCCCGCAAGACCTTGAAATGCCAGAGCGGTGGGCACACAAGCAATGGTGAGGAAAATCACATAAGGTACCAAGCAAGGCCATCCTGATCAGGGCTCCATTGCCAAGCTTATGTCCACCACTGTGATTCAGAAAAACTTTCAACTGGCGTCTCTGTCTTCTCAAGATTTCCACGGTCCCATCAGGATGTATATATGTACTTTGTTTATTTTGAAAATTAATATATCACCAAAGAAATTGTAGTACTTGTCATTCTTTTAGTAACTTAGTAGTTTGCATGATAGACTCAATCTTATATTTACTAATTAGAGGCACCAAATAAGCGACCACGTTAATCCTCAAAAATTAAGAATATTATCCATCCGATCTCCATATTAAGTATCTGTAGCCGTCCATTGGACAACTCAAGAGTCCTTGGTTACTATCCCACGTCATGCTCCATGTAATGTGAAAAAAAATCATCTCCTTGGCCAAATCCATCCCACGTCATGCTCCATGTAATGTGAAAAAAATCATCTCCCTGGCCAAATTCTTCCTCCCCCGATCTATCATGTGAGGCACTTGTGCATCATCCACAAATCCCTAGCGCAAATCCCTCCCACGTCATGCTCCATGTAATGTGAAAAAAATCATCTCCCTGGCCAAATTCTTCCTCCCCTGATCTATCATGTGAGGCACTTGCGCATCATCCACAAATCCCTAGCGCTGCTCTTCCAGGTAGTCCTCCTCCTTCCTATCTTTTGCTGTCTTAATGCAAAACGATTCCGTGAGATCCTTGTGATCCTCTTCATCTTCACGTAGAAATCTGAACTGGCCCAACCACGCTGCAGATCTGTGGTCCGTCTTGGACAAAGAGAAGGCCCTTTCAATCTCCACAGATGCCATGCCCCAACCAAACCGCAACCCATGATAAAGGATGTTGTTGAGAAGGAGGCGCTACCTAAGTCTGATCGGACATATGCCATTGTTGGGGAAGCTACAAGTCGAAGAACTATGGTACACTGATTGCAGGTAATTAAGGAACTAGCAACGATCCAGTAGGTTTTTGTTATTAGGAATTTTTATGTAGTGCGACTTGATATCAAAGAACAAGTACACCATTAGAGTTCGTTTTGGAGGATTTTGATGATGTGCGCTTAGTTACAGACTTATCTAAATACGTATAACTAGGATGGACAATATTTGTAGGAGCCATACAATCCAATTAGGGGATTCAGTTTGTCAAAGATGTTTCCACATATCCCTAGCGCTGCTCTTCTAGGTTGCCCCCTGCTTCCTATCTACGGTCTTCAAGTAAAGCGATTTAATGAGTCTCTTGCTGCAGAAATTTCAACTGCCACAAGAAGGCTGCAGACCTGCGGTTCATCTTGGCTGAGGTGTCATACAATCCAGTTAAGGGATTCCATTCATTGAAGATGTGGCTGTACTTTCACACAACAAACTCAAGCACATCTTCTTATGTTCTTAGAAACTGGATGAGTCACTGGTAGAAAAAGGGCCTATAGTCCCGGTTCGTAAGGGCCTTTATTCCCGGTTCCTGAACCGGGACTAAAGTGTCGGTACTAATGCCCTGTACCTTTAGTCCCGGTTCAATCTAGAACCGGGACTGATGGGCCTCCACGTGGGCAGTGCGCAGAGCCCAGGCAGGAGACCCTTTGGTCCCGGTTGGTGGCATCAACCGAGACCAATAGGCATCCACGCGTCAGCATTTCTGTGGCTGGGGTTTTTGCTTTTTTTGAAAGGGGGGGGGTTGGGGGTTTTGGGGGGTTAATTTAGGTGTTTCATATATTGTGTTAGCTAGCTATAATTAATAGAGAGAAGTGTCCTCTCTTACGTCTGTGCTTGGTCGACGCTACGTACTATACATACGTATAGAGAGGACTAGACACGCTAGTTAGCTAGTAAGCAAACGAAGGAAACAGAAGATCATCATGAACATATATGCATACAGAGAGAAGTGATATCGACCACCTCTCCTTCTCCGAGAGATTGGTCGAACAACAAGTTCTCGTATATCTATCCGACACTACCGGCTACATATATACAATAATTATTTCTTACAAATATAATCATACGGACTCATGGTCCACATAGTATTCTCCATCTTCAGCGATCACTTGGTCAAGAAAGAATGCCGCCAATTCCTCTTGAATTGCTCGCATGCGAGCTGGTGCTAGGAGTTCATCCCGCTTCCGAAACATCTAATTTGAAGAAGGGGGTCAATACATATATATATATAAATGAATGAAACTCAATACAAATGATGGTAATAAAATAAAATTGTGAATGTTTTTATTTACGTACTTCATATTGTTCATTAGAGTACCCGCCCCGCTCACAGGTCATGTGGCGGATGGACACGCAGATGTAGTATCCACAGAAATCATTCCCTTGTTCCTGCCACAACCACTTTACAAGAAATAGAGGTCAATCAAACTGATAAGCAAGAATGCTAAATGGTATTGATGAAACTAGCGCTTGAATCACTAGGAGATGCGCGGAACATGCTACTATAGTACTTACTTTCGGGTGTCTAAATTCTAGCTCCTTCGGCAGTCCCGGAACTGTTTTGGTGAATTTTCTCCAAACCCTGCCGGACAAAGAAAACAATTACTTGATATCAGGAAATGAACAAAGTTGCTGATATGGTGGATAATGATCGATTTAACTTACTTCTTGAGGATTTCAGTCATGTCTGCATACTCCTGGGGATCTTTTCGTTTAGAGTCCAAGACGGTTACTACTCCCTGCTCAAGCCTAATCTCTAGGAGAATATAGTGGAAACTGCACACGCATGCATAACTCATCAATTACATTACTATAACCTGGACTAATATATAAGGGAAACCGAATATGCACAGGACAGTAACACTCACTCGAAGTTGTAAGGAAAGAGTATTATATCTTTGTTTTCATTTTTTTGAATGATCGTAGCAAGTTGGCCTCGGTATCTGCGGCATGAAATTTAACCTGAGTTGCATCTATGAGATATGTGTTAATGAACCCAATATCACCGATTTATCTTTTCTTCAATTCGGCGATCTTCATTCTGCATAATATAGTGAGGATAATTATAAATACATGCAATGAAAGAGATGAGCTATATAGAGAGACTTAATGACAGAAGTAGTAGTACTTACAGACAGTAGCAGGTGATCGTTGTTTTATCGAGGGCCAATTGATTGAAAAACTGATAGAACTCCTCAAATGGAATAGGCAACAGTTCAATTCCAACGAGGTCATGCTCCGGTTTAACTCTCGCATACAAAGTACTCCTCCCCCCAGACTCTCTACAGATTTTCAAGTACCAATCATGTAATCTTCGCATCATCGTTGTTAAAGATTTTTCATCTTTGACGAGAGGCTTCCCGTACTCGTATTTGTGTATCTGCACCTCCATGGTATCATAATGTACATCGTCGGGCAGGTAATCGTCAACATTGCCATAACCGGGCACCATCCTCGGATCGACGATGTCGCTAGGCACCTTGAGGGGGGGGCACGATTGCTTCGCTTGTGCGTCGAGCTGGGCAATTTGTTTCCCAGCTGCTCGTCGTTCTTTCAGCCTTTGATCACTGACTGTACTTCCCGACCGCTCCGCTTCGGCCCATGTCTTTGCAATAATGCGCTCATAGTTGCCTTTCGGCGGAGACTTGGGTGGTTTTGCCAGGCCAGCCAGAGTGCGCTTCACTTTCACCGGATCTACCTTCTCCTCCGGAGGTGGATGTCGCTTTGCTCTCAACCCTTGAAACCAGTCATCCACTTCGGTTCGCGCGATCTTGGCGTTCTCCTCCAGGGTCCTCTCATATGGTAACTTCTCTGGAGTCTTCAGAGAAGGACCGAATCTGTATGTCCTCCCGCCTCTGGTTGTACTGCTAGAAGCCGACCGAGCAGACGGATCGGTTGTCTTCTTTACTTGCTTACGAGGCGGAGGAGAAGGACTACGACGCGCCACAGCAGCTGGAGTGGCGGCAGGTCTCTTCCACCCTTGCTGACGAGGCGGAGAAGGAGGAGGCTGGCTGCTCGGGCGCGTCGGTGCAGGCGGAGAAGGAGGCGGAGTGCCGCCACACGCCGGAGAAGGAGCCGGCCGAGGGCCCTGATCGTCACTCACCGGAGGAGGAGGCAGTGGAGGAGGCGGAGTGCCCTGACTCGCCGGAGGAGGAGGAGGCGGAGGCGTCCAGTTCGGAAGGTTGATGAGCTCCTTCCGCCATATGCATGGAGTCTTGAGAGCAGACCCCAGCCGAGTCTCCCTTCACCGGTAGGGTGGTCAAGCTGGAGGTCCTCAAATCCCTCCGTTATTTCATCCACCATCACCCTAGCATATCCTTCTGGAATCGGCCGGCAGTGAAAAGTTGCGCCGGGTTCAGTAGGATAAACAGAGCCAACAGCCGCCTTGACCTTCAAATTCATCCATTGCGTCATAAGGTGACAATTTTGAGACTCCGTGATAGCATCCACGGGATAGCTGGCAGGAGCCATCAAGGCATGCTCCGGCTGAAGCAGCTCGGTGGAAGCCACGCTGCTTCTGCGCTGAGATGGCGGGGTAGCTTCGGGGGAGGCTTCGGCAGTACGTTTGCTGCGATTTGCTTCTCGTTCCTCTATCGCGTCTACCCTTGCTTGCAGTGCCTGCATTTGGGTCTGCTGCACTTTTTTCCTCCTCTCATGGGATTTGTAACCGCCTGCGTCCGGAAACCCAACCTTCCACGGAATGGAGCCTGGCGTGCCTCGTGTCTGTCCAGGGTGCTCAGGATTCCCAAGGGCCATTGTGAGCTCGTCGTTCTCCCTGTCTGGAAAGAACTTCCCTTGCTGCGCTGCTTCGATATACTGCTTAAGCTTCCTGACTAGTATGTCCATTTGATCGTTCGTCCAAATGCACTTCCCTGTTACAGGGTCCAAGGTTCTGCCAGCCCCGAAGAACCAAGTCCGGCAACGGTCTGGCCAGGTAATTGTCTCTGGTTCGATCCCTTTATCAACCAGATCATTCTCAGTCTTGGCCCACTTATGCCGGGCTACGAGGTAGCCACCTGACCCCGTGCGATGGTGAAGCTTCTTCTTCGCAGCATTTTGCTTGTTTGTCGCCGACATCTTCTTACTCTTTTCCGATGTCTTGTGGGCCACAAATGCGGGCCAGTGATCTCTGATCCTCTCATATCTGCCCTTGAATTCTGGTGTCTCATTATTTTCGACAAACTTATTCAGCTCTTTCTTCCACCTCCTGAATAGTTCTGCCATCCTCTTAAGAGCAAAAGACTTGATTAATTTCT